>NC_061510.1:310746999-310895715 GCF_022539505.1 Lolium rigidum | reverse complement strand
TTTTATGTAAGCCTTGTACCAATTTAGCGAGACCTTTCATTTGTCGAGGTAGATCCTCTTCCTGCGCGGGCTCGATGAGAGGGCCATTCTTCACATATGTAAATACTACGTCCTTCCATTGGCGCCTCGTCAAGGCCTAACAGCTGCACGAAGAGTGATACCTAAGTCGGCCGCTTGTTTTCTGGCACTTTCTACGGTCAATCCATGTCGCTGCCGCAGCTGCTATGATATCGGGGGCATCCCGACCGGCGGCTTGCACTATGAGCGGGGCGATCGATTGTTTACTTTGTTTCCCGAGCTGGGCAACTTCTTTCCCCCTTTCTAATTTGTCTCGGCCTTGTCCTCCAGAGCTTTCTTCTCCGCCGACTCTTTGTTCCTCTTGAACGCGAGTGCTTGCCTACGAAGTTCACGTAAATAGTCGTCGGGCAGATTCTTCGCGGCTTGGGACGGTGTGTTCAAAAATGACTTAGCCCACTTGCTTTTCCTTGTCGGAATATGCGGCTTGGGCTCGCCCTCTATTTTCTTACTTGGACGCTCGCCTTCCATTTCTCTAAATCAGCAGCCGCGCTGGCCTCGACTTCCTCGGCACTACTTTCCCAAGGCCTCGTGGGGAGAGGGCTTCGGTGATACCCTCACGGTACCTTTGTTTTCTTAGGTACGTGAGGGTCCGGGTTAATAACCCGGGACTGCTGCACGCTTCTTCGCCGGAGGTGGATTGGGGGCGGTACCGGTGTGCGATCACCCGCCGGACGAGGGGGGGCGGCGGCGTCGGCTGACGTGAATGAGGTGTATTAGGTGAAGCACCACCGCCACCGTCACCGCCACCGCCACCGTCACCGCCACCGCCACCGCCACCGTCACCGCCACCGCCACCACCACCACCGTACGGGGGTGGACTTGTTGGCCGCCTCGCACTGAAACTTGATAAATTTCTTCTGCCATAGAATGAGCTGGCGCTTGACATCTCCAAGTCTTTTCACCCCTTCGGGTGTAGCAATGTCAATGTCCGGGTCCTCAAACCCTTGGACTATCTCCTCCACCGTGACACGAGCATAGCCATCTTGAATGGGGTTGTTGTGGTGGAGTGCTCCAGGTGGTAAAGCATTGCCGATGGCTACCTTCATGGACATGTTCCCGATAGGATAATACAGATGACATGCTTTCATCTCCTTTATATCGTCCACGGGGTAGCGAGGAGGCTCCGGTGCGGTAGCTTCGACCACCAGGCGAGGCTCCGGTGCGGTAATTTCGATCGTCGGTGCACCGGCCGGTGAGGCCTCCGTGGAAGCCACGGCTTGCTTCTTCTCCGGCTGCGTGGCTTCCGAGATCCATTGGATGATCTTCATGCTGCGCCCGAGCTGCATCTCTTTCGGCGACTAGTACACTCACGGTTTTCTTCATCACATCCATTTCCGTTACCAACTTCGCCACAACATCGCATCCCGATCCATCTTTCTCTTACGGCTTCCGTAACCGTACGGGTCATCTTTACGGGGAACCCTAGTTTCCACGAAATGTCCCCGGGCATGCCTCGTACACGTCCTCCGTGTTCGGGATTCCCGAGGGCTTTTGTCGGGCGTCGTTCTCTCTGTTGAACCTGATCCTCCCTCTTGAGCATCCCTCATTGCCTCAATAAGGTTTTGGGTGGGTGTAATTATTTTGCCACTGGTAAACACACTCCCCTGTCTCCGGGTTCGGCGATCCCCCATGCCCGTACCACCGGCTTTTGGCCCTTGGGTCCCATCCCTCCGTACCTGGGCCAGTTCCTCGCGCCCTCGGCTCGTTCTCCATCTTCTCCCACTTAGGCTGCCAAAAGCGATACCCTCCTGGCCCCATTTTATGATTGTACTCCTTCTTGGCCGCATTTTCCTTATTTTTTCGATAGTTCAAGGAGGCTGCTCCGATTTCTTTTGCTTCACAAATTCTGGCCAATCATGTTGCAGTTTCTCATATTGTCCTTTGAAATCCGGAGTCTTGCCCTGGTTGACAAAGTCATGGGCTAGATTTTGCTTGTATTTCCGGAATGCGTTGGCCATCCTAGAAAGAGCGAACTGTTTGACTAGCTTGCGCCTCTTCTTGTTTTCCGCAATCTTGTTACCCTCCTCATCGTATTTGCGGTATTCCGGAGGTAGAACGAAATGTTCCATAAGCTTGTTGAAGCAATCTTTTTTTTCTCTCTGTTCGACAAAAGTGAAACCAACACGTGCCTTCTTTGGCTCATTCCACTCCTGGCGGGTGATCGAGACGTTGTCTCTAACAACGGCTCCGCATTGGCTGACAAACTTGGTGGCGTTCTTGCTGGGCTCCAGCGGCCTGCCGGTTTCTTCGTCGACAACCTCGATGGTGCATGTTTCTCCTGGTTTCATCGTCTTGGTTGCGCCACGCTTTGACGACGACGTACTCGATTTTTCGACGATCCGGCCGAGGGCTAAAATAAGAAAGAGAGTCGCGCGCGTTAGTACACACACATTTATTCAAATCAGTTATTGTATCACCAGACGCTCAATATGTATATATATATACCTCGGCGCCGGAGGTGGTTGCTACTTCCAACTGAAGATCGTCGTTTATCGACGTTTCTTCCGCACCATCTTGCTGACAGCGCCCTTCATCTTCACCCTCAAGGTTCAGATAAGAAGAGATATCATCTTCTTCTTCTCCGGTCGGCACAAAAGGAATATCGCCTTTTATGATGCCGAAGATATGGTCTTCAGCGTCCGGATCATAGTTGTCCAGAATCGGGTCACCTCTATCGTCCGCCATATGTCAGTCCTGAAAACATGTAGTCAAAACAAATTAATTAAGTGAAGAAGGGGGGCGGTGGCGGTGGCGAAAGGGCGGTGCCAAAAGGAGGGGGCGAGGAAGGGGTGCGCGCGGAGTCGGAGTCGAGACACAACACATGCATATATGCGGGGTCGCGGTGGCGAAAGGGGGCGGCGGAAGGTGGGCGCGCGGTGGCGGTGGCGAAAGGGGCGGCGGTGGCGCCGCCCCCTCGCCGCGAACACCGGCGGCCGGCGCGTATAAGGAGGGGGAGGCGAGGGCCTCGCCGCCGCCTCCGTATACACGCGGGGTCGGTGACGAAAGGGCGCGCGGTGGCGAAAGGTGGTGCCGCCCCCTCTCGACCCAAAAAAAAAAACACCGCTCGTATACGGACGGGGCGACGAGGGGCTCGCTGCCCCCTCCGTATACGTGCGGTGGTTATTTTTTTTTACACAATCTTTTTAAGTCAAATTTTAGTTTTTTAATTTACACAATCTTTTTTAAGTCAATTTTAATTTTTTTAAGTCAAATTTTAGTTTTCTTTACACAATCTTTTTTTAAGTCAAATTTTAGTGTACAATTTTAATTAACAAATTGTGAGATAATTAATAAAAACAAAAAAACAAAAAAAAGGGGGCCGGCGGCCACGGCCCCTTCGTCTCTCCGGCCTCTCATCTCTCTCTGTACATGGGCGGCCGCGCGCGCGTGGGCGAGCGAGGCGGCGCCGTTGAGGGCGGGCGAGCGAGGCGCGGCGGGCGCGGTGGGCGAGGGCGGCGCCCGGTGATGGCGGCCGGCGCGCGGGCGGCGGCGTGGGCGAGAGGGGGCGGCGCGCGCGTGGGCCGGGGCGCGCGGGGCGGTGACGACACGTACGGCGAGGAATTCGAAGGACGACGGGGCGGCCGGGGCGCGCGAGGACGACGACGGGGCGGCGGGCGACGGGGCGACGGCGGGCGGCGTTGTCGAGGGCGAGGGCGACACGGCGCGCGGCAGGCCTTCGGCGCGGAAGAGGCGACGAGTCGATCTGCGAAGAAGATGAAGTGCGCGGGCGAGGGCGCGTGTATTTATACCAAATGGGCTTTAGTCGCGGTTGGGGACACCAACCGCGACTAAAGGTCACCCTTTAGTCGCGGTTGGTGACCCCAACCGCGACTAAAGCCCATTTTTCGCCCCATTTGCGGTTCCCGCGGAAAACGACCTTTAGTCGCGGTTGGCCAGGCCAACCGCGACTAAAGGCCTTTTTCGAAATTATTTCGAAATTAAATGTGAAAAATAAAACTAATTCATTTCAAAATCTGAAAAATACATATAATATATCAATAAATTCAGAAAAATAAAACTAATTCAATTCAAAATCTTAAAAATACAAATAATTATAAAAATCAATAAAATAATACAAGTTAAAAATAAATAATATATCAAAAAAATCTAATTCATTTCTAATATGTTAAAAATACAAATAATGTATCAAAAATGTAAAAAATTCAAGAAAATATAAAACTAATTCATTTCTAAATCTTAAAAATACAAATAATATATCAAAAAAATCAGAAAAATAAAACTAATTCATTTCAATATGTTAAAAATACAAATAATATATCAAAAAATTAAGAAAAATAAAACTAATTCAATTCAAAATGTTTAAAATACATATAATATATCAAAAAATTCATAAAAATAAAACTAATTCAATTCAAAATTTTAAAAATACAAATTATCAAAAATTCATAAAAATAAAACTAATTCAATTCAAAAGTTCGTTGGCCCCCTCTTCCCGCCTCTTTCCGCCGACCCCTCTTCCCTCCTCGTCTTCCCGCCATTTCTTCCCTGTCTTCCCGCCTCTTTCTTCCCGCCAATTGTTTCCCGCCAATTTCTTCCGGCCTCTTTCTTCCCGCCAATTTTTTCCCGCCAATTTCTTCCCGCCACTTTCTCCCCGCCTCTTTCTTCCCGCCTCCTGTCTTCCCGCTCCCATTTTTCCCGCCATTTGTCACTACATATAGGTAGCCCGGCTTGGCCAGCATTATCACATCTCTACAATCTCTCATCACTCTCTCATGGCTTCCACCGCACCCACTCTAACCTACCGGCGGGTGGAGGAGCTTTGCGCCTCGAACTACCCTTGCCCTCCGGGCTACCGCGTCCCTGCCGGCTGGAGCCTAGCGCCGGCGGCGTGCCGGTCCCTCCCGTCCCTCGAGTGCTCGCGCGCCGGGCGGCCATCACGAACCACTACTACCTCGACCTCACGCCGGAGCGGCGGATGAATCCCCGGCGGCATCCCGATAACCAGCATACTTGGGACGCCTTCTTCATCAATCGGCGTGAGAGGGCGCTCGCCGAGTATGAGGAGGACGGTCTGCCTCCTGGAAACTTCCACGAGGCCGGCCGTCGGCTATGGTGGTACGGCCGGACTCTGCGGAGCGTCATGGACTACATCACGGCCGGCGATATCCCCCGCCTGCGCTACCCTCAGTTCGAGCCACGAGCGCCGCCCGACGACGGCGACGACAGCGGCGACGATGACGCCGGCAACTTAGAAGGCGACGACTACCGGTACAATGGCGGCGGCTATGAAGACTACGAGTATGCATATTATACGCCTAGGCAGGAGTATGACTAAATCACTCCAAATTTCATGTATGTAGGAGTATGACTTAGTCACTCCAAATTTCCTATATGCGGGAGTATGACTTAGTCACTCCAAATTTCATGTATGCAGGAGTATGACTTAGTCACTCCAAATTTCATGTATCATCGGTGCTATCTCAAGTCAATTGAATCATTCGAAAATGGACACCAAACACATCACGGGTAATATAATTCACATGATTCATTAAACAAAGTTTGGTACAATAAATTATTACACATCATTTCTTCCCTTGTGTCCCCGCTTGCTTACGATTGTGCCGTATCCATGGAGCATCCTCATCATTTAACTTAATGCTTGGGTCGGTGTTCACTTTGAAGGGCGGAATTTCAGCAAACATATTATAATCTTCCGACATGTCTGTCTTGTCCTCCACTCCCACGATGTTTCTTTTCCACTGAAAGAACAATGTGGCGCTTTGGATCATCGCATGATGTACTTGATCGTTTTCTTATCTTTCCGTTTCCTCGGTTTGCTACTCATGTCCTTCACATAGAAAACACTGGCGACATCTTTCGCTAGGACGAATGGTTCGTCAAGGTAACCAAGATTGTTGAAATCCACCATTGTCATTCCGTATTGCTGGTCCACCTTTACCCCACCTCCTGTTAGCTTGAACCATTTGCACGGAACAAAGGGACCCTAAAGGAGGGTCCATAGTCAAGTTCCCATATCTCCTCTATGTAACCATAATATGTGACCTTTTGCCCATTCTCGGTTGCTTGCATCAAAGCGGACACCACTGTTTTGGTTGGTGCTCTTTTTATCTTGGGCGATCGTGTAAAATGTATTCCCATTTATCTCGTACCCTTGGAAAGTCGTTATAGTCGAAGATGGTGTCTTGGCCAACATGTACAGCTGATCTACAACCTTATTGTCACTCATTAAATGTTTTCTCAACCAACTGCCGAAAGTCTCCATGTGGGCCTTCCTAATCCGGGATTCGAGGCTTCCCGGGGTTGTCCGAGCGTAAAATATTCTTGTGTTTCTCAAAGTACGGAGCCACCAAGCTGGAATTGGTCGGAAGCTGTGTGGTGTGCTTCGGTCGGAGAATGGCCGTCCATACATATCATTGATTTCCTTCCGATCGTGCCTTTTCCACTTAGTCTCCCCTCGTGCCGCGATTGAGGAAGACCAATCGGCTTAAGGTCAGGAACAAAGTCAACACAAAACTCAATTACCTCCTCATTTCCATAGCCCTTGGCGATGCTTCCTTCTGGCCTAGCACGGTTACGAACATATTTCTTTAATACTCCCATGAACCTCTCGAAGGGGAACATATTGTGTAGAAATACGAGGACCGAGAATGGAAATCTCATCGACTAGGTGAACCGGGAGGTGCGTCATAATATTGAAGAAGGATGGCGGGAACACCAACTCGAAACTGACAAGACATTGGATCACATCGTTACTGTAACCGTGGTAGAACTTCTGGATTGATTACCTTCGAGAGATTGCATTGAGGAATGCACATAGCTTCACAATGGCTACTCGAACATTTTCCGGCGAGAGCCCCTCAAAGCAATCGGAAGCAATTGCGTCATAATCACGTGGCGATCGTGAGACTTCAGGTTTTGGAACTTTTTCTCCGCCATGTTTATTATTCCCTTTATATTGGACGAGAATCTGACGGGACCTTCATCTTGCTCGGGCATTCAAAAAGATGACCTTCTCTTCTTTGGTCGGAGCGTAGGCTGGCACGACCTTGAAACCGTTCCGGATGCAGGTCATCGGGGTCTTTCAAACTTTCTTTGGTCCTGCCGTGCTTCCTTTGTATCATTTGACTTCCCATACACGCCCAAGAAGCTTAGGATGTTCACGCAAATATTCTTCGTAACGTGCATCACGTCGATTGCGGAGCGGACTTCTAGGACTTTCCAATATTCTAGCTCCCAGAATATAGATTTCTTCTTCCACATGGCTACGTGCCCGTCGGCTCCCTTCGGAACTGATTGTCCGCCAGGACCCTTTCCAAAGATGACTTTCAAACCCTTGACCATATCAAATACCTCGGCACCGAGTGTGTTCAGCGAGCTTCGGCCGGTGATCTGCCTTGCCAGTTGTAATGCTTGCCTTTCTTTCTTACTGGATGACCTTTCGGAAGAAATCGACGATGCCCAAGGTACACGTTCTTCTTACAATTTGGCAAATGTACACTTTCAGTCTCATGTAAGCAGTGCGTGCATGCATTGTATCCCTTATTTGACGGTCCCGAAAGGTTACTAAGAGCAGGCCAATCGTTGATGGTTACGAAAAGCAACGCTCGTAGGTCAAATTCCTCTTCTTTGTGCTCATCCCACACACGGACACCAGGTCTGCCCCACAGTTGTAAAAGTTCATCAACTAATGGCCTTAGGTACACATCGATGTCGTTGCCGGGTTGCTTCGGACCTTGGATGAGCACTGGCATCATAATGAACTTCCGCTTCATGCACAACCAAGGAGGAAGGTTGTAGATGCATAGAGTCACGGGCCAGGTGCTATGGCTGGAGCTCTGCTCGCCAAAAGGATTCATGCCATCTGTACTTAGACCAAATCTTATGTTCCTTGCGTCAGCTGCAAAATCTTTGAACTCTCTGTCGATCTTTCTCCATTGCGTTCCATCTGCGGGGTGTCTCAACTCCCCGTCAGACTTACGGTCCTCTTTGTGCCATCGCAACAACTTGGCATGCTCTTTGTTCCTGAACAGACGTTTCAACCGTGGTATTATAGGAGCATACCACATCACCTTGGCGGGAACCCTCTTCACGGGTTTACGGCCCTCAACATCGTCACCGGGGTCATCGCCTGCTGATCTTATAACGCAATACGGTGCATACCGGGCATTCATTCAAATTCTCGTATTCACCGCGGTAGAGGATGCGGTCGTTGATGCATGCATGTATCTTGAGAACCTCTAAACCTAGAGGGCGAGACAACCTTCTTTGCTTCGTACGTAGTGGCGGGCAACTCGTTATTCTTTGGAAACATATTCTTCAACATTTTCAGCAAGTTTTCAAATGCAGAGTCAGCTACACCTGCCTGTGCCTTCCATCTCAGCAAATCCGAGTGTGCAGCCCAGCTTTTCAGACCATCATCGCATCCGGGGTACGAGCGCCTTCCTGTGATCCTCTAACATGCGATCCAAATTCTCCCTCTCTTTTTCGGTTTCGCAACGTCTCCGTGCATCAGCAATGGTCCGACCAAGATCATCAACGGGATCATCACGTGCCTCTTCTTCACCTTCCCCTTCACCTTCAGCATCCTCCATGAAAGTATCACCGAAATGAGAAAGATAGCTTTCATCATTGAAATCATCCCCTTCTTCATCTTCTTCCATTATAACCCCTCTTTCTCCATGCTTGGTCCAACAATTATAGCTTGGCATGAAACCGTGCCGAAGCAGGTGCATGTGAACATCTCTTGAGGAAGAGTAACCCTTCTGATTCTTACACTTAACACATGGACAGATAACAAAACCCCCTGCTTGTTCGCATTAGCCACTACGAGGAAATCTTTCAAACCCGTACTGAACTCGCCGGAGAGTCGGTTACCGTACATCCATTGCCGATTCATCTGCATTATTATAATATAAAATATATAATTAACCATCATGCATTTGTTAAACTAACTAGCTACAAACAATATAAATTAAACAATGAACTACACACACATGCATATTTTATCAATGACACATCAAAGGTTCAAGTTGCTAACCGCGATCGAGGAGGAAAAAATAAATGAGAAAGCTCAAGTGTGACTCCAACACTTCATATCATGTTTGTTTCATGCTCTTGGGGCATTTCATCAAACACCTTATGTGCATAAGAGGAACCAAAAGCAAACCTAACACTCACTTGTGAAGTTTGTGAAGAGAATGGCTCCAAATGGCTAAGTGTTGGCTGCTGGATGGGTATACATATAGGGGAGGGGGCTTTGAAGTCGCGGTTGGCGCAGCCGACCGCGGCTAAAGGCCTTCGAAGACTGGCCTTTGGTCGCGGTTGGGCTGGCCGGCGCGAACTAAAAGCCCCACGTGCACCAGGAATCAATAAATTGGGTTTTACTTCCCGCGAAGACTGTTGCGATCCCCTATACTTGTGGGTCATCAGTAACCCAGGCCATGGTAGGCCGCGCGACAGCGAGTAGGTACGGCTGTTGTAGTTTTAGGTCAACTCGACTAACCATCTCTGTAAAGATGATCCTTTTGGCTAATCAATAGTAATGAAAAAATATTTTGCTTACCTAGTCACAGCCGACCGGGCCCGGATGCACCGAACGCGGACACTGTCCGTGACCATGCAGCGTCCGCAGAGACGCAAACCTGGCGCATATTTGGGCCAGGTTTACGTCGCCGTGGACGGCTCGGTCACTATGCGTCGCGCCGCTGGAGGTGCTAAGAGCAACTCCACCGGCGGCCCCGATAGCAATTTGGGGGGCCGGGAACGAAAATGGGCTCGCACCGGCGCGCCCCAAACAGCGCCGGCCAATTTTGGAGCCCAATAAAATCGGCGGCAACCCCGTGCCGGCCCCTTCGCCAAGGGCGCGCCGGCGCCTCGCGGAACGACGTTTTTCGCAGGTGGGGGCGCCTTGTCAGCGAGGGGACGCGGTGGTTCGCATCGGAAACGACGCAGGGAGGTTGGTCATCAGCGTTAATGGCCTCCCGTGCGGAAACCAAAACGGCGAGGGCGGCGACTGGAGACGCGGCGCCCACCTACCTTACCCACGCGCCTTCAATGCGTATCCGCCGCCTCCCATAAAACCCCACCGGCGCGCACTTCTCTCTTTTCCCCGCCGTCCAACCCTAGTTGCCGCCGTCCTCAACCTCCGCGCGAACCACCACCCACACGCACCCCGCCGACGCGATGGCGCACAACGACCAGGCCGGCGGCAGCGGCGGCGGCATGCTCCGCTCGACGCAGCTGACGTTCGACGAGGCCGACGTGCTGTACTGGCACCGCTTCCCCGTGCCAGTATAGTACAAGTTGCCGCACGGCTGGCACGTCTCCAACGGCGGCTTCGCCGTGCCGCCGCTGCCGCGAGGAACCAGATGACGCCGGAGGAGAGGAGCCTGCCGGAGAACGCTCTCGACAGCCCGGACTGGGCACTGCGCTTCGAAGATGAGCGCGCCGTCGAGCTTGCGCGGACGGCCAACCGCTCGGGCGGCCGCTTCAACAACGTCGGCCGCCGTGCCTGGTGGTACGGCCGCGACGTCGACGACACGCTCCACGAGTACGGCTTCCGGCCACGCGTTCGGGGGCAACGGGAGCCGGTCTATTTCCCGCAGGCGGCGAACATGGCGCCGCCGCCTACGAGGGCGCCGGAACGGACCGCGTCGTCTGGAACCTCACGCACTGGATCGTCTGCCGTCGCGCGCACGCGCTCGGCCCCGCCCGCACCTCCTTCCGGAGGAGTCGTCATCCGCGACGACGCGAGGCGCGCGTCCTTTGCTCCGGCTCGTCGGACGACGGGGTCGGGCCACCGCGCCCGCGTCAAGGAGGAGGAGGCCTCGCCACCACTTCCGCTGGCGAAGAAGAAATGGTGGGAGAAGGAGGCCAAGGCGCAGGCGGCCCTCCGTGGCGACGGTGACGAGGAGGAGTTCCCCGCCATGCAGTATTGTCGGCCGCTCCGTCGACGAAGACTACCGGCATATCGCGGTCGACCCGCGGCAGGCGGCGGTGTGGTCCGCCAGGGACCACGGCGCCAACTACGTCGACCTCGCCGGACCTTCGGAGCTGCCGGCGCCAAAGGAGGAGAAGGCCGACGAGGAGGACGCCGACGACGCCGACAGCTGGTCCTTCGGGACGTCCAGCGGCGATGAACTGGACTTCAGTGCCTTCGACTCCCCGCGCCGCTAGATGTTTATTTTTAGTTTTTAGTTTCAAATCGTGTTAAATTTGTACAAATTTCGTTCGAACTTCGTATGAATATTGTTTTCAACATTTCAATTTGATTTACTAAATGTACCGGGGCCGCCGGTTTGGGGGCGCCGGTGTGGGAGCAGCGTCCCCAAATAAAGGATGTTGTGCCGACGGTCCCCAAACGGAGTTGTCGGCACCCCTGCCGATGCCTATTTGGGAGCTGCCGGTGGAGATGCTCTAACCGACGTATTTTTTTTTGGCTCGGCGGACGCAAACGGTCGCTCAGTGTCTGTTTTACCTCGTTGGAGATGTCCTAAGATAGATGCACTGCAAAGAAGTACAAGTAGGCAGTATTGCATGCAAGACAGACTTTCTTGCTTGCTGCGTCCTTTCGGGTTAGAGAATCCCGATTTATACAAGGAAAAAAGCGAACTCCAGGTTGCCCTACCCCTGATTTTAGTTTCAATTCGTGTTAAATCTGCAGAAATCGGGGTATGATATCCCGATACGAACCAATCGGGTTGTCCTACCTGATTTCTTTCAATCGGGTTGCCCTGCGCTGATTTCTTTCAATCGGGTTACGTTTCCCCGACGATGTATTATTTATGCAAATTATCGAAACCAAATATTATTTCTGAAAAAAAAGATAAAAAGTATTAAAAAAACGCGAGAATCTTCTCATTGAATGTGCCCCCGTCTCCAACCATCCCCCTTCAACACAGCAGTAGCAGAGTAACTCCGCCCTCACCCTTGAATACCACTGATCCCCTAGCACCTTCAGAACCACACTCGCTCACTTTACACAGTATGTGATTATGTTACTATGTTAGATTGTTTGTTTTTTTGTGTGCTCGGCATCAATGGTGAGGTATTCAAGGAGATATTATCAGGTTTTCGTATGATCCACATTCTCCTTCTGTCCGCGAAGATTATCTGATATTTACCGAAAAAAAATGAATGTATCTAGATGATATTTAGTGTCTAGAAACATCCAAATTTTAACATATCTCAGACAGTCTTCGTGGGACGGAGCAAGTATTATTAACCATGGAGAACTTCTCAACATGATAGGCCCTTTTCAATTCCCACTAATAATATTCACATTAATTAATTAGTGAGAATTATTAGAAGAATCTGATGTAGGCAAGATCATACTTTGTGAGTCTTCGTGGCGTAGATTTTTTTAGTTCCGTTGCAACGCACGAGCAAATTTACTAGTATACACACAAGCAAAATGCATGACTTGTTATATGACACCAGAAATGCATTTTGAATTTTTTTTATGCACAAACCTCGTGAGTGATTCTAGTGTGAACAAACTCATGATGCATATGAACAACCAAGGCCATAAATAGGAGGCGCAAGTAGCTAACCACCAATTAATTACTATGCATTTTGTTGCATGCTTGTACAATGTTACATTTGTGAGGTGTTAGAGAAAACTGAGTCACGAGACTGTTGCATTCTTGTGGCCGACCGAACCATGTAGAGCTCTTGCCAAAGTACTCGAGTATGGAGCATCTACGGGATGAAGCCGGCTCAACAGTGAACCATGTAGTCCTCTTGTTCGCGCTTCGATTTGCAGCAGGTGGGACTCCTCTTTCCACCGATCGGCCATTTTTGGGCTTAGGGGAGGAAACCTGCAGCTTCGGCAAACATAATTATGAACCTGGCTAGCATGCGAACCCCCTTGTTTCGCTGACTGCCTCCCCAGAGGCACTAGGGGCGGCAAGTTGAGATGACCACCTTCACCAAGAATTTTTTAGTAGTATTTTATTACATTTAGGTCTCTTGTATTGTTGTTGATGATCATTAATAGATCGATGGATTTTCGCAAAAAAAAGCCACGATGACATGTGTTCATGAATTTTCCGTATCCATTTGTTGATTGCTTGAGATAGAATGAGAGCAGGATATTTCCTCTTTTCCTTTCTCTCTCTTCTCCTAGCTTTGAGAGTCTCCATGTTTTCCTGACACCGATCCACTTCTTCTCCGTTGGCTTCGCCCGTCTAAGTGGAGCTAGAGGTGGTTGTTGGGCTCCTCTTCTGTATATACTTAGGTTAGTTGCTCTTCTTGCCATAGATATAGGATTAGGTTTGTTGTTTTATGCCCATGTGGCGAATGCGAGCTGTCGTCAGACACTTGGGCGAGTTCTCCGGCGATCTCCTCCGGGGTGAGGGCGACGGGAAGCGGCACGGTGGAGGTGGCCGGCACCGGCCTGGGCGGGGCGCCGGTGGTGGTGGCCATCGGGCTAGTGGTGGTGGGATGGCTGGACATGATCGAACTCGGAAAGCTAATACCAAGTGTTTATCACTGAATACTATAAAAAGCTCTTTGGAGCACCTGACAAGAATTCTTTCACTATGATGGAGGATCGCACTAATGATATCCCACAGTTGTCTGTTCAGGAAAATGAATTTCTATCAAAAACTATTACAGAGGATGAAGTTTTTAATGCCATCAATCAGATGGAACACAATAAATCACCAGGACCTGATGGATTTCCAGCGGAGTTTTATGAAAGGTTTTGGAATGTAATTAAAGGGGATTTGATGGCCATGTTTGGGCACTTCCAAAATGGTGGTTTCCCCCAATTTAAATTAAACTTTGAGATCATTACATTGCTTCTCAAGAAAGAAAATGCAGTCCAAATTTAACAATATAGACCTATCTGTCTGTTAAATGTCAGCTTCAATTTTTTTACTAAAGTAGCTACTAACCGGGTGTCAGATGTTGCACACACGGTAGTGAGACCATCCCAGACTGCTTTCATGCCGGGTAGACATATTTTAGAAGGAGTAGTTGTGTTACATGAAACGATTCATGAATTACATAGTAAGAAGTTGGATGGAGTCCTTTTCAAAATTGATTTTGAGAAGGCATATGATAAGGTAAAGTGGCCTTTCCTCCAACAAGTACTTCGGATGAAGGGGTTTGATAACATTTGGTGTGAGCGCATTAGAAGTTTCGTAGAGAGGGGTAGTGTGGGAATTAAAGTGAATGATGATGTGGGTCATAACTTCCAAACTCGAAAAGGATTGAGGCAAGGGGATCCGCTATCACCTATCTTTTTTAATATTGTTGCCAATATGCTAGCTATTTTGATAGCTCGGGCTAAAGAGGAGGGTCAAGTTGGAAGCCTCATTCCACATTTAGTCGAGGGAGGGGTATCAGTTTTGTAGTACGCTGATGATACCATTTTGTTCATGTAACACGATCTAGTTAAGGCCGTTAATATGAAGCTCATTCTTTGTATTTTTGAGCAATTATCTGGTCTAAAAATTAATTTCCATAAGAGTGAGTTGTTTTGCTTCGGTAAAGCTACAGATTTTGAGCATCAATATAAAATATCTTTGGGTGTACATCTGGAACTTTACCTTTCCGATACTTAGTGGTTCCTATACATTACCGGCGACTTCGTAATTCTGAGTGGAATCCGATGGAGAACCGTTTTGCCTCAAAATTAGGATGCTGGAAGGGAAAAATGTTGTCCTATGGGGATCGCTTGGTGCTTGTAAATTCTGTTCTTACGAGCCTACCTATTTTTATGTTATCTTTCCTAGAAATTCCTAAAGGGGTGCGCAAGAGACTAGATTATTATCGTTCCCGCTTTTTTTGGTAAGAGGAGAATAATAAGAAGAAATACAGATTATCTCGATGGAATATAGTTTGCAGGCCTAAAGATCAGGGGGGTTGGGAATCAAGGTGCTTGAGTTGAAAAACTTGTGTCTTTTAAGTAAATGGCTTTTTAAATTGTTACACGAGGAAGGGATGTGGCAACAATTACTTCACAATAAGTGAAAGTATAGAGATGGTAAACCTAGAGGGGGGGTGAATAGGTTTCTACAAATTTTAATTCTTTCTTTGCAATATTAGGCTTTGCGGAATATAAAGATGAGCCTAATGCAAACTAGGTGAAGCAACCTATATGAGGATACAACTAACTCAAGCACGAAGGCTCTCACGAGCAGCTAAATCACAAGTAAGGAGTTCGGTTAGAGATAACCGATAGCACGCGGAGACGAGGATGTATTCCCGTGTTCCCTTGCTTTGCAACAAGGTACGTCACGTTTGGAGGAGTGGAGGTCCCACGAAGGATTCCCCGCGCCACGAAGGCTCACCCTATTCTCCGGAGCCTATCCCACGAAGGAATAGCTCACTCACTTGTGGTAGACTTTGAGGTAGCCTCCAAACCTTCACAATCTTGCCCGGAGCAAATCCACGGCCCGGATGCTTCCGGACTCCTCTTGCCCACCTAGGGTTTCCAAGGAACCCTAGGAAGCAAGCTTCTCAATGAATACAAGGGGGAATGAGATTTGGCTTGGTAGAACGGTAGATCGGGTCCTCCTCTAGTGATTCCCTGGAGGGATTTGAGTTTGGGTGGAGGAGGAGGGAGATCTGAGGCTTTTGGTGTTTCTAGCAATGGAGTAAGAGAGAGAGAGCTCAAGAACAGTTTATAGTATGTTGCCTAACTGTCTAGAGGTAGGAGAAGGGCTATTTATAGTGTTCTTCAAAATCTGGCCGTTGCCACTTGCCACCTCAAGCATTCTTCCCGACAAACCCGGTCAGACCGGACCACAGACCGGACAGCCCGGTCCAGAGGCCGGTCAGACCGGACTGGTGACCGGAGCACCTTTTGCGTCGTTCTGGCTCTTCTCCGGTTGGTGCCCGGTTGGTGCCCGGTTTCCGACCGGTCGACCGGACGTGGTGCCGGACCCGCCGGTCAGGAGCCCGGTCGACCGGGCCATAGACCGGACCTGCTGGTCCACCTGTGGAGCTCGGTTTCCGACCGGTCGACCGGCCTGTACGCCGGACTGGCCGGTTGCTGGCCCGGTTGGACCGGGCAGGTGACCGGATTTCTCCTGTAACCCCTTTTTGATTGTTGTTGAAATGGGGGTCACCTTTAGCCTTCTTGTTCCATTGATACACCTTTATACCTCTTTGGCTAATACCTGGGAATCATCTAGTAGTCATGTATTAGTCCAAATACACTAGCACGGTGTCATTGTTACCAAAATAATGGATAAGGGTAAAATACCCTTACAATCTCCCCTTTTTGGTAAACGATGACAAACCGAGCTAGAGTCACAAATAGATATTATGATAAGCTCTAAACCTTGATTCCATATAAGATATTACGAAAGCTCCCCCATAATGTGTGCACTTGGAGAATTTGCGTTTGAATGCAAAGTACACCATTTGTGAAACATGAGAAGCTCCCCCAATATCTTTAGGAAACAAGCATGGTATGGAGATGTGCATAACAAGATATATAAGCATAGCATAATCATCCTAACATAGAGTAGCACACATAATAGTCGTCCATACACATCCATACACAAATAATTGGAAATAGCAAATGGTTCTTGAAAAAAACTCAAATAAAGCACAAGCCATATAAAATCCAAATAAAGCAACTCCCATGGCTTGTGGCGATCAAGGACCCCGTGGTCTAGACTCTACTCTCTTCTCCCCCTTTGGCATCGGAACACCAAAAAGGCGAAGAAAAGAGGAGAGATGCTATCGCACCCATCAGCAGTGCCCAAACCCAAGCGAGGAGGAGCTCTCGCGTGCATCATCATCACCGGCATCATCATCACCCGCGTCATCATCACCCGCGTCATCATCACCCTCATCATCATCAGCATAGTCGGCAGGAGGAGCACGAGCAGGCCTAGGGAGAGCACCATGAGCGTACACGGAGAAGTCGAAGTTCCGGAGCATCTCATCGGTAAGAAGAGGCATCTCCCACCGAGGTGCTATCACCGGCTCCATCTCGTGGCCGGGAGGAGGAACAGGGTGGTTCCTTGAGGCCATGAATTCATTCTCGGCGCCTCCGTGTCTCTTGGGTCATAGTATGGGTTTGATGTGCAACATCATGGGTTCTCTTGCACATTTGGAACAGGCATGTGAAGAAACGAGCAGCCCCATGCCGAGAGCGCCGAGAGTGACTGGAGCTAGCATCATGATCATGGTGTGCCTTGGAGCGGCGCTCAGTGGTGGGCATCATGGAGGGAACGTCTAAACGAGTGGCCTCCTGAATGGGGAACCGGAATGGCTCCATGATGACTTGCTCACCAACAACGTTCCGAGGAGCGGGAACAATGAAGTTGATGAGCCGCTGAACATATTGGGCGTAGTTGGGAGTCATGCGGTCCATAATTGCTCTCTTCAGTTCACAGTAGATAAGGTCACAGCCATCAATCTTCCTCACCCTGTCGGATGACAATAGTACATCAAGTTGAGGTGATAGTTCCGGACTTCACCGTGGTCTCCGGACTTGCCGATGAGGTTCTCCCCGAACAGCTTGGCAAGCACCAAATAGGAGTAGTACATCCCGTAGATAGTGGGAGGTCCAGGCGTAGGGTTAGCAGGATAGCGTAAAGAGATGTCACCCTTAGTACACCCGGACCGTGAGTGAATCTTGTACCCTGGATCATTGTCATCACCACAACCCATGGCTGCACGGAACTCAGAGTAGGAGCATGAGTACTTTGTCTTGCCGGTCATCCAAGTGAGGGTGCGGTCTTCATCATCATGGAAGAAGACAGTACAGTGAAACTGACGGACAAAGAGGGGACAAAAGGTAGGATCATCTTGAGTATCATCGTGCTTGAGGCACACAAGATCATACAATCCCAGACTCCTCAAGGTTTGAACCACAAACCGATACTTGGTGGCTTCATGCAGTCTGAGCTCGTCAGGATTGATGGCCTTGGGTGATACAATGTTACCATGCTTCATGAACTCATGAGAATCATAGAAACCCTCCCGCAGGGCTGCTTGTGTGTTGGTCCGTAAGGCCTTGTCCGAACGAGTGTAAGTTGGCCTCTCAAAGCGATACGGATTCAGTGTCCTCCATTCCCGCCACTCAAGACGGTTTGCGCACCCAACATTGATGGTTGGTACTACCTCATCATCCTCTTGGACAACATTCTTATCCTTGTGCTTGGTGGCAACAGACTTGGTTCTCGCCTCGAGCTGAGCTGCCGATGTCGGTACCTTGCCGAGCTTGGGGGTGCACGGCCACTAGAACGGCGGGGAGGATCAACCGTCCTACCTCGCTTGGCAACATGGCTACGTGGTGGCTCACCACTCCAACTTCCTGTGAATGAGAAAAATATAGCAAGGATAGCAGTGGGGTAAGTGTACATGTCATCAATAAGAGAGAATCCGAAAAGCATAGCATATAGTCAAGTGTAGTGATGAGTTTGTGCGAAAACTGGGCAACCCGGCGCACAGGCCGGTCAAACCGGGCAGCAGACCGGACGGTCCGGTTTCCGACCGGTTGACCGGACCATACGCCGGGCCGGCCGGTTGAACGGCCGGTCGACCGGGCTGGAAACCGGGTTTGTCGATTTGTTATTGTTGTGCCCAGATTTCTACCACAAAACCATGCAAAAGCTCATAAACTTGAGTATAGACTATAGCAATGTAGTGGTGAAGTGCATTGTGGTGTGAGACACTCTAACGGCATGAGGACTTTACAAACCCTAACCCTAACCCTAAGTTTTCTCAACTTTTGGCAAGATCTTGCAATGTGTGAGGAGGACTAGAGAAAAGGGAGGAAAGGAGAGTACATTACCCGAAGACATTGCTCTTCTTGATCAAGGGAGCAAGAAGAACACGTGGTAAGGCTTCAAAACCAAGAACTCCAAAAATTCCCAAGCTAGGTGGAGAGGGACCAAATCCTTCGGTGGAGATGTTCCAATGGCCCCGATCTATGGTGTGGTGAAGTTTGGGGGAGTTCTTGTGGTGGGAAGGGCCTAGATCTTGGTGGAGGTGTTGAGGGCGCCGGCCATGGTGGTTTGAGAGTGGGGAGCAATGGAGAAGAAGACCCCAAGGGGTATCTCGTCCCCAATATATAGGTGGCGGTGGTCCGGCCGAGAGTCCGGTCGACCGGGCAGGTGACCGGCGGACCCGGCCCGGACGCCGGTCGACCGCCCGAAACCGGACGGTCCGGTCGTGGACCCGGTCCAACCGGACCAGTGGACCGGCCAGCCCGTAATTTTTCTAATTTAGCCTCGTTTTTGCCCCTATGCTTTGTGTAATGTGTGTGAGTGCTCAAATGATGACATGTACATATAGATAGATAGATGATGATGAGATGAGCATAGACATGGGGTTGGAAAACACAAAGTCCTCTAGGCATACCCATTGGAGAGAAAATCCAAACAAGATGTGAATAGCAACAATGGGCATGATTCGAAGTGTATATCAAGAATCATAAGTCATTTTGGGATGATTTTTGCAATAAGATCATTTGGCCTTATATAGTCAAATCAATTTGTAATGAAGGCTCAATGAGGGGCGGGGGATTACTCCCCCTATGTGAAAGCGCAAATGTCATGTGACCTCGAAGAGACATGCTTGGGTCCATATAATGACATTGGGTCTATTTATGTTGCACACATAGGTATGCATCATACCAAGACATGGTAAGATGACTATCCCCATATGTGCTATACCTCTAAGCTAGATAGCAAGATAAATGCAAGAATATAGTGCAAGAAGTTAATCAATCCAAGTTTTTAGGATCAAGAATACCAAGTTCTCCTCTCAAGTTAACAAAGCGGGCTTCATCCAAAGGCTTAGTGAAAATATTCGCCAATTGGTAGGTTGTTCCCACATGAGTGAGATCAATATCCTTATTGGCAACATGATCACGTAGGAAGTGATGGCGAATGTCAATATGTTTGGTGCGACAATGTTGAACCGGGTTGTTGGCGATCTTTATTGCACTTTCATTGTCACAAAGAAGAGGCACCGTACCAAGAGACACACCATAGTCTTTCAAGGTTTGCTTCATCCATAACAATTGAGTGCAACAAGATGCCGCGGATATGTATTCGGCTTCGGCGGTGGATAGGGCGGTGGAGTTTTGTTTCTTGGATGACCAACTCACCAATGACCGGCCAATAAATTGGCAAGCCCCGGAGGTAGACTTCCGATCAACCTTATCACCGGCCCAATCGGAATCCGAATAGCCAATGAGTTCAAAGGTTGACCCCTTTGGATACCATAGCCCGAGAGTAGGAGTGAGAACAAGGTATCTTAGTATCCGTTTGACCGCCACTAAATGGCTCTCCTTGGGAGCGGATTGAAAACGAGCACACATCCCTACACTTAGCATGATATCCGGCCTAGAGGCACAAAGGTAGAGCAAGGATCCTATCATGGAGCGGTATACCTTTATGTCCACATCCTTCTCACCGTCACATGAACCAAGTTGCCCCTTTACGGGCATGGGTGTCTTCATTGGACTCGCATTGGTCATGTTGAATTTCTTGAGCATGTCCTTCACATATTTTTCTTGAGAGATGAAGGTGCCTTTTGCAAGTTGCCTCACTTGGAAGCCTAGAAAGAACTTCAACTCTCCCATCATGGACATCTCAAATTTCCTTCTATTTGGGCAAACCCTTGCGCCACTAACCTTGCTTTGTTTCGTATGACAATGCCATTCTCATCTTGCTTGTTCTTGAATACCCATTTGGTCCCAATGACATTGATGCGATGATCCTTGGGTCTCTCAACTAGAGACCATACTTCATTACGAGTGAAACACTCCAATTCTTCTTGCATGGCGATTACCCAATCCGGATCGACCAAGGCTTCATGTACCTTGAGTGGCTCAAAACTAGACACAAAAGCATGGTGTTGACAATAAGTGATAAGTAATGCATGGTGTCTACGAGTTACCACTCCTCTTGAAATGCTACCAAGAACTTGATCCACTTTCATGTCGCTTGCCCTTGTAGCGGCCTTGATCTTCCGAATGGTTCCTTCATGATCAATGAATTCATCTCTTGCTAGTACTTGATCATGAGGGACTATTTGAGCTTGATCATGAGTGGAGGATGTTTCTTGATCGTCATCATGATCTTGCTCCATGGAATGAGGATCTTCTTCTTGTTCCTTGGATTGTGACTCATCTTGAGTAGAGGATGGTTCTTGAGTTGCACATGATGGTTCGGCTTGAGTTGAGCTAGGCTCCACTTGTGGCGTGCTTGACACATCTTCTCCATCATCTTGATCATCATTATGAACCTCCATGGGCCGGATGTGTCCAATGCCCATATGCTTGATGGCACTAGATGGATCATCATCATTACCTCGCAACACATGGAACAACTTGCTCCACTCGGGAGCCATTATCCTCCAAGAACACCACATCACAAGATACTTCAATGGTCCCGGAGGATCGGTTGTAGTATCTATAGGCGTGAGAGTTCTCCGCATATCCAACAAATATACCCTCTATGGTTCTAGTTTCAAATTTACCGAGCTTCCCTTTGTTGTTCTTAACAAGGCATGTGCATCCAAAGACACGAATATATGTGACATTAGGCTTGTTACCGGTAAGGAGCTCGTATGGGGTTTTGTTGTGAAGGGGACGGAGGAAGAGCCGGTTGGAGTAGTGGACGGCCGTAGAGATGGCTTCTCCCCAAAAGTTGTGGGGTGAGTTGAATTCACTCAACATGGTTCTTGCCATCTCAATGATAGTCCGGTTCTTCCTTTCAACAACACCGTTTTGTTGAGGGGTGTATGGCGCCGAAAACTCATGCTTGATGCCCTCATCATCAACAAACTCTTGCATAGTGTAGTTCTTGAACTCGGTGCCATTGTCGGTTCTAATTGCCTTGATCTCGGATTCATACATACGTTGAGCTTTCTTGGCGAAGGTGATGAACTCTCTATGGGTCTCGTCCTTAGTCTTGAGGAGAAAGACCCAAGAGTATCTTGAGTAATCATCAACAATGACAAGTCCATACTTGCTCCCACCAAGAGTATCATAATGTGATGGCCCAAAGAGATCCAAATGAAGGAGCTCCAAAGGCCTAGATGTGGAAACAATACTCTTGATGGGATGCTTCTTCTTGAGTTGCTTTCCGGCTACACATGCACTACAAACACGATCTTTCTCAAAAGAAACACCGGTTAGTCCCACAATATGCTCACCCTTTAGGAGTTGTTTAAGATTTCTCATGTTAACATGACCAAGGCGGCGATGCCACAACCAACCTTCGTCATGCTTGGCCGCCATTAGACATGTGGAGAAGGAGGGGCTCTCTTTCGAGAGGTCAACCACGTAAAGGTTGTTCTCCACATATCCAACAAGGACCAATTTGAGATTGTCACTCCTAAAGACTTGCACATAATATTTAGTGAAATATGAATTGTAACCGGCATCGGCAAGATGATATATAGAAAGTAAGTTATAGCCAAGGTGTTCAACAAGCATAACCGTCTCAAGGCACAAGTCCTTAGAGATTGCTACCTTGCCATACCCAAGTACCTTTCCCTTTGAGTTGTCACCAAAGGTAATGCTTGACTTCTTGTTGATATCTTCAATGAATTGATCAAGCACACCTTTTCCTCCGGTCATATGATTGGTGCATCCACTATCAAACACCCATTTTGGACCACCGGAGGAATATCCCTACAAAATCAAGTAGAGGATTTAGGAACCCATCGATTAATGGGTTCCTTTGCAATGGCAACAATATCTTTTGGTACCCAAATTGAGTACCCTCTATAAGCATAGCCATTAGGAGGGCCAACATAGTTAGCATAAACATCACCATAATAATCAACAAATAATGCATAGTGATCGTTTGGCCCCGTGCGGTCACCACTAGTGGCTTTGCCCCTTGAGGATTTGCCATTATTAGTGACCTTCTTGTTCTTATCTTGAGCGGGTTTCTCCTTCTTGTAGTTGTTCTTCTTGTGAGACTTGGGAACATATCCAAGTCCATACTTTTGATTGTTTGACCTTTGCTTACTCAAGAGGTCATCCAATCCCATCTTGTTCTTGGCGGTGGTGAACTTTGCAAGTTCCTTTGTTAACCTAACATTTTCCTCAAGAATAGATGCATGCTCACAAGAGGATTCATTAGGATGGTAGTCGAGACCATATTTAGTCACCAAGGATTCAAGATATGCATTGGTCTCAACATGCAAAGAGAGTTCCTCTTGTAAACGAACATGTTCCTCAACAAGCTTAGCATGCTCACTAGTAAAAGATGTAGGGGAACTAGCATGCTTTTCAACAACAATGGGATCCTTCATTGATTCAAGTGCTTTCATGTAGGTTTCTTGAAGTAGGTCATGACTCTCTCCAAGTTTCTTGAGCTCATCCTTTACAAGCTTGTTAGCTCTTTCAAGGTGGTCAAGATCCCTAGTGAGAGAAGCATGAGCAACTTCAAGTTCCTCTTTTGAGGTATGGAGCACTTGAGTCAAAGATTGAGCCCTATCAATAGTTTCTAGGTCCTTAACTTTATCAAGTTCATAGGTTTCAATTTGTTGCTTAAGGCCTTGAGATATGCACCTTTCGGTTTTTAGCTCTTGTCTTAGGAGATTGAATCTCCGTTCCTTTTCATCCAATTGATATTCTAATTCCTCAATGGACTCATCCTTTTCTTTGAGAGAGTCCATCAAGAAATCAAACTTGACAAGAGCATCACCACGAAGGGTGCATCTAACATTGTAAAGTTCCTTAAGCACACTTAGTTCATCTTGATTTTCATTTTCATCATCAAGAACACTAGATAGGGAAGGTGGAGATTCCATTACCTTGGTTTCCCTTGCCATAAGACAAGAGCCAATGATTGTAGAGGAAGAAGAGTCATCGGAGACATCATCTTGAGTGATTCTTGCCATGAAGGAGGAACCAACATCATTCTCCGTGGAGTAGTCCTTGGAGTAGTCATATGTGAAGAGTGACCCGGGCTTGGAGAAAGCCAAACCGGCCACCCCGGCCTCCTTCTCCTCATCTTCATCTTCATCATCTGGACAAGTACTCGGCTCCAACAAAGGCTCTTCCCTTGTTCTTCTTGAATCGATCGTTGATTGGGTTTGGCTTCAATCTTGGCTTGACCCCTTTGATGAATCTTGGCTTGTCTACCCTTTTCTCATAAGGGCACTCATTTGCAAAGTGGCTATCTTCATCACAATTGTAGCAAGTTCTCTTCTTCTTCTTGTCATTGAGGAGCATTGGAAACTTTGCCTTGTATTTCTTGGCAAAGAAAGCAAAGTCGGTAGCCATATCACTAGTTGAAGTCATCTCTTCTTCTTCTTCAATTTCAAGGTCTTCTTTGCTTTCATGGTCGGCTCTAGCTTTGAGAGCAAGGTTGTGTGACGCTTCATGGTTGTGTGAAGCTTCATCAACACGGTTCATTGCCTTGAGCCTCTTTCCGGCTTTGGCCATGTTTTCATTGGCGGCCACATAGGAGACTAGATCATCGGAGTTGAGATCGGCACTCTTGGTCATGATTTGCAAGTTGAGTCCAAGGTTGGTGTCTTCTTGTTTGACGGCAATCATAGCAATGACCTTGGATTTTATGAAGGCTTCGTTCATCTCGAATCCGTCATTGTACTTCTCAGCACCAAGACCCTTGATCCTTACTTTCAGAGCACCAAGCCTAGCATAGGCATCGAATACGGATTCTCCATCTCGAATCATGAACTGGTAGGCCTCTTGCTTTGCGGTCTCATAGAGAGATGATTGGATCAAATCGGTTCCCTCTTGGAGTACTACGATCCGATCCCACAACTCTTTAGCGGAGACAATGTCATCAACTTGATCTAGAAGCTTGCGGTTGATGCCACTTCTAATCTTGTCACGTGCGGATGCATTGAGTTGACGGTTGTAGAACTCGGTGGAGGACAACCGAGTAGGATCTTGTGGCTCCCGATATCCATGAACAATGAGCTCCCATAGCTCCACACTGCAGCTGCGAATATGAGATTCCATAGCAGATTTCCAATGAGGAAAGTGAGTTCCATCGTAATGGGGAACGGTCCCACTATGGTTTATATGAGGCATGGGTGAAGTGTTTTTGGGATAGTCATGGTTAACATCATGGTAGGATTCTTTAGAGGCCGAAGCCCCACTAAGAGTTCCACCGCAGTTAGGTTCTTAAGCATGGCGGACATTTCGTCATTTGGTTTTGTAGCTCATCCTCCTTTTTCTTCTTCTCGGCATCATATGCCAAGAATCTAGATTTCATCTCTTTAACCGAAAGGTTAGAGTCGTCATCTAGACCCTCGAAGAGTTTATCCATCTCACTCTTAAGGCGGTGAAGCCCTTAATAAGAGTCCAGGCTCGATACCAATTGAAAGTATAGAGATGGTAAACCTAGAGGGGGGTGAATAGGTTTCTACAAATTTTAATTCTTTCTTTGCAATATTAGGCTTTGCGGAATATAAAGATGAGCCTAATGCAAACTAGGTGAAGCAACCTATATGAGGATACAACTAACTCAAGCACGAAGGCTCTCACGAGCAGCTAAATCACAAGTAAGGAGTTCGGTTAGAGATAACCGATAGCACGCGGAGACGAGGATGTATTCCCGTGTTCCCTTGCTTTGCAACAAGGTACGTCACGTTTGGAGGAGTGGAGGTCCCACGAAGGATTCCCCGCGCCACGAAGGCTCACCCTATTCTCCGGAGCCTATCCCACGAAGGAATAGCTCACTCACTTGTGGTAGACTTTGAGGTAGCCTCCAAACCTTCACAATCTTGCCCGGAGCAAATCCACAGCCCGGATGCTTCCGGACTCCTCTTGCCCACCTAGGGTTTCCAAGGAACCCTAGGAAGCAAGCTTCTCAATGAATACAAGGGGGAATGAGATTTGGCTTGGTAGAACGGTAGATCGGGTCCTCCTCTAGTGATTCCCTGGAGGGATTTGAGTTTGGGTGGAGGAGGAGGGAGATCTGAGGCTTTTGGTGTTTCTAGCAATGGAGTAAGAGAGAGAGAGCTCAAGAACAGTTTATAGTATGTTGCCTAACTCGTCTAGAGGTAGGAGAAGGGCTATTTATAGTGTTCTTCAAAATCTGGCCGTTGCCACTTGCCACCTCAGCATTCTTCCCGACAGACCCGGTCAGACCGGACCACAGACCGGACAGCCCGGTCCGGAGGCCGGTCGGACCGGACCGGTGACCGGAGCACCTTTGCGTCGTTCGGCTCTTCTCCGGTTGGTGCCCGGTTGGTGCCCGGTTTCCGACCGGTCGACCGGACGTGGTGCCGGACCCGCCGGTCGAGAGCCCGGTCGACCGGGCCATAGACCGGACCTGCTGGTCCACCCTGTGGAGCTCGGTTTCCGACCGGTCGACCGGCCTCGTACGCCGGATCGGCCGGTTGCTGGCCCGGTTGGACCGGGCAGGTGACCGGATTTCTCCCGTAACCCCTTTTTGATTGTTGTTGAAATGGGGGGTCACCTTTAGCCTTCTTGTTCCATTGATACACCTTTATACCTCTTTGGCTAATACCTGGGAATCATCTAGTAGTCATGTATTAGTCCAAATACACTAGCACGGTGTCATTGTTACCAAAATAATGGATAAGGGTAAAATACCCTTACAATAAGTATATCAAAAACAAAACGTTGTCTCAGGTAGAGGCTAAACCTACATATTCACCTTTTTGGAAGGGGCTTATGCGAGTTAAACCGGAGTTCTTTAAGAGAGGAAGGTTCAAACTTGGTAATGGGATATCGGTGAGGTTTTGGGAGGATACTTGGCTTGGTAATTGTCCTCTATCTTTATAATATCCGTCATTATATAATATTGCCCAACGAAAGAATGAGTTGGTTTCTACGGTATTGGCAAATACACCACTGAATATTGGTTTTAGATGAACTTTCACTGATTATAAATACAATTTATGGTTACACTTATGTCTATTCATCTATCTAATCAACCGGACACGTTTATTTGGAACCTAAATGAATCTGGTCTATTTTCTGTTAAATCTATGTACCTTGATCTTATGAAGGATCATACTAGATTTTTACGGAAATACTTATGGAAGATCAAGGTTCCTCTAAAAATTAAGATTTTCATGTGGTTCTTAAATAATAGAGTACTGCTTACTAAGGATAATTTGGCAAAAAGAAAATGGGCAGGATGTCAAAAATGTTGTTTTGTAACAATAATGAAAATGTTAATCATCTTTTTCTTCATTGTCCTTTTGCAAGAATTGTTTGGCGAATGATAGTCTTTACATATAATATTCCACCTCCTTCCAATATAACTAATATGTTTGGTAATTGGCTAAATGGAGTGAATAAGAAAGATAAAACATATATTCAAATCGGTGTTTCGGCAATTTGTTGGTCAATTTGGACTTGCCGGAATGATATTATCTTTAATAAACAAAAAGGCACATATTTTTTGCAGGTTATTCTTCGTGCGGCGCATTGGCTACAACTATGGGCATATTTGCTCCCGGCGGACCAGAGGGATACCATGGTTACTGGATGCAACCGACTCCTGGAGGTCACTTAGGACTGCTATTTCCAGGCTCTTTGGATGGCGACACATTAGCAGAATTCTAGATGGATAGTTCTTTGTATACCTTCCATCGATATTTGTTTTGTTTCGATATTTTTAATTTTATTCGGTTACCAGACTATCTTTATGTAATAAGTACTTGGCGTTGACGTTTTATTTAATAAATGGCTATGTGCATCGATTGATGCAGAGGCCGGGGCTATGCTCACATATCTAAAAAAAAACTTGGGCGAGTTCCTTTCGGTGCTGCCGCTCGGTGTTGGTTTCTCGTCCTCGAAGTTCTCTAGCGAGCTCCCGTGGTGGGAGGTTGGCAGTGGAGCTAATGAGGCCGAAGCCCCTAGGGTAAGGGCGCTTATGGCCATCTTCGTATCTCTTGGTGTGATGCTGCGACGCTTCTTCTAGCTGGCCATGGAGGCGAGGAGAAGGAGCGGACCAGCGCGACGCGCTCTGCGGATCTAGAAGTTGGCGGGGAGGTAGCTCGGGTGCTACTACCCTTGGTGTTATGCTTGTAGTATGATACTAGATGATCAAATGGCTAAGGTAGGGGGTTCCTTTTATAGGCTTGGACATGCTCTAATATTATGATACATAGGTGGGTGATCCTTGTTTTGCTTTGATGAGTAAGGTGCTTGATTGTCATTTTCTCATCCATAGCAATCCTTTAAGCTTGAGGTGGCATAACTTAGGATGCAAGTATGTAGATATTTTCATCCTAGGTGGCATTATCATTATCATTTAGTTTTCTTTATTTTTGGATATCCAAGTGGCATTTGCTACTAAATGGCTTATGGTTGATTACACTAAGGCATGACAATATGAGTTTCAAAATAATCATAGTTAATTTTATTCAAATAGTTTGAACTATAATTCGTAATGTAAATAAATTTAGTTTTGTAATTCCATATATTTAATAACTTATGATTTAAATATGAATATGTGGCTTTTATGCACTTTAGATCCTTGGTTTACCATATTTGGTAATAAGTTTATGATCGAAATAGGTTTTACACAAAGGTAGTTTCTTAACTTTTAAGTGTTAATAACTCAGAGTTTGATTCTTATCTATCTGATGGTTATAGGTCTCTCTCATCTCTAGGGTTTAATGATAAGCTTGTGTTAGTGTTGAGTTCAAGAGTTTAGTCAAGAGTTTAGTTCAAGAAATACCATGAGGTTCATGGTAGGAATATTTATTTGTTTAAGACATGGAAAAGACAAGTTAAGAATGAGTCCTAATTATTTCATATTCTTTTATTTTTGGTTGAGTAGATATTTATATGTGGTTGCATGGAATATCATATTATGATCCTTTAGAAGATCTGGTCATTGATCCTTGCTTAGGGTGTTGTTGTGTTGGTTTTAGTTCCATTTGATCTAACCTCTCAGATCAAATCACCTCTACCCAAAAAAAGGTTTTAGTAAAGGTCACATTGAGGTTTATAGCGTTTGACTTGATGATCTACTTCCATTCCATCAACTCAAGTGAAACATGGCAGGTTATATTTGAAAGCGCGAAAATTTCTCGGATTTTCTATGCATGAATGCAATGCACACATTCCACTCTTTTTGTAACCTCAAATCCTAGGATGTTACATGTTGGTCATTTGTCACTTAGTCATTTACCTGGTTAACCTAGTTCCTTGTATTTCTTTCTAATTTGCTTTACTTTTTCAAAACATAGATTATGGATTATTCCTAGAGTTTAATTGGCAAGCGCATACATTAAAATGCCTCACCATTATGGTGCTGGCAACATTTTAGTTTTAACCATTCTTTTTTAGTTCTCTATGTGTGTAGGTTTGAAGACTTGGGAATGAAGACTCTTTATTCTTGGTTTAGTATAGATTTACTATTCATTGTATTCAAATTTGTAAAGATTCAAATTTATAATCTTCTTTTGATTCAAAATATGTGTAAAGACAAGGTAATGGCTT
The DNA here is from genome assembly GCF_022539505.1 of Lolium rigidum. NCBI lineage: Eukaryota > Viridiplantae > Streptophyta > Magnoliopsida > Poales > Poaceae > Lolium > Lolium rigidum. The sequence goes on along the minus strand of NC_061510.1, from coordinate 310,866,254 downwards.
GGTTATCAACAAATATGTCTTTACTTTATTGTACAAGCTCTTTACTTTAACATTTGAGTTATAAGATAATTTGAATTCAAATTTGAATATGAGATTCAAATTCTATTTTTTCAATTCAAATGACCCTGGATATTATCTTTTCCATGTTTTTCCCTTTTCTGCTAAATATCGACAAAGATTATCTCGAAACCAAATATTTGTCAAGATGATAACCCTAATTCATCAAGATTCATATCATGTTCTCAATGACTTTGAGTTTTCAATCGAAGCGAAAGAAAATCCCCTAGTTTTGAAGACGAATGCATAAATCCTAAATCTGGTGTGTTACAATCGTTGAGGTCCTTTGTGTAGAATGTAACTCCACCGATGGTAACGATTTTGGATCTTTCCCTGTTTAAAAAAAAGAGAGAATTTTTGCTTTGGCACATGGACAGACCTGAACTCCTGATGCAATTTCGGTTAACTTAACACTTCAACTTTGACTGTAGGGTCGTGGTTCAAAGAAAATTAGATCAGGATACAGTTCGTAGCTATTTTTGTACTTTTACTTCAGGGATTCCGAAAGATGACTCCAGATGTTGATATCTGAACGTTAGTTCTCTCTCCTCTCAGTTCTCTGAAAAGGGTAATGCGCTAATTTGTCATTTGTTTTCGATGTTGATATAAAAATGTTCAGGCTGGCGTGAGGCCAGCCGTAGTTACACTCAAAAGAATACTCCAGATAGTGTTTGAGATATACTGTAGCAACTAGCAAGTCAAAAACAAAATTACATGGCCGCAAACTACTCTGCCGAGTCTACTCTATTTATCTCGTCGAGAATCTTCTCATTGAATGTGCTCCCGCCTCCAACCATCCCCTTCGACCCAGCAGTAGTAGCAGAGTAAGGGCATCTCCAACCGCGCGACCCAAACGGACGCGCTGGGCCGTCCGTTTTGAGCCGTTTGCGTGGCCGAACGGACACCCGGACAGCGGCCCGCGTCCGCGTGTCCGTTTGGGTCGCACGCTGCGCCCAACGCGCGGACGCAGCGCATTGGTAATAAAATAAAACAGAAATGAAAATAAAAAAGGAAAAGAACAAAACATAAATTTAAACTAGTTGGTCATTAAACTTAGCCCTATTTTGGGCAAATTTTACACAAAAGAAAGCCATATATGGCTTTAAACTAAAAAAAAAAAGCAAACCCTAGCCAGGGTTTGCGAGCTCGCGGTGGCCGCCGGCAGTACTACCCCCAGTAGTACTCGTCATCGTCGGCGTCGATGACGACGACGCCGCCCGGCGGCGACGCGCTGTTCCGGCTCGACACGCCGGAGGGCACCGGGGACTCCGGCCAGGGTCCCACTGCGCCCTTTCCCAGGCGGAGTGCGCGTTCGGCGGGCTCGCCGGCCTGCGCAGCCGTGCCCTCCGCGCGGACTCCTGTCGGAGCTGCTCCTCCGCCGGCGTGGCCGGGCGCTCCTCCTCCGCCAGGCGCGCGGCCCGGCGCTCCTCCTCCCGGAGCGCCGCCCCGACGCGTAGCGGCCTCCTCCTCGACGGCGCGCGCGGCTGGAGGAAGGCCCACGCGTCCGCCCGGGCGTCCTCCCGGGCCTTCCCGGCCGCCTCCTCCAGCCGCGGAGGTGCGCAGCGTCTCGGCGAGGAGCGGCCATTTGGCCAGCTCGTCGAGGTCCTGCTGCTCGCGGGACGCCGCGAGCGCCGCCTGCAGCTCCGGGTCGTTCTCCTCCTCCTGGGGCTGCGGCTGCGGCTGCGGCTGGGGCTGGGGCGCGGGCTCGTTGATGTAGAGGCCGCCGGGCGGCGGCCGGCCCGCCTAGCGAGCTCGTGCCCGGCTGCGCGCGAGGCCGCGCCGTCGCGGATGTGAAGCACGTGCGCCGCCGCGCATCGTGCTCCACCTCGAACCACAAGTCCCGGTTGGGACTTGCGTCGCCGTACGCGGGGTCCCGCCGGAGGTCCGCGGCAGCTCGAGCGCGGCGCCTCCGGATCTCGGCGTAGCGGGCGCGGCTCGACGCCGGGATGGGCGGCACCGGAACCCGATCCGGGCTCGAGGTGCCGGCCGTGGGGAGGTGCACGTCCCCCACGGCATTGGGACGCCGGCGTCCCTGAACATCCGCGCCACCGCTACGGTGGACGTAGATCCGGTCGCGTCTGGGCGTCGCCGGCGGCCCCATGGCGAACGGCGCCGGCGCGACTGGCCGGCTGCTGCCGGCCTCGTGGTCGTTGGCGGATGGCGAGAACTCGCGCTTCGGGGCCATGGCGGCGCGGAAGCTTCGAGCTCGCGCGTGCGGCCGGAGTGGAAAGTGGGGACTGGATAGGGACAGTCCCCTTCCCCGGTCCACATTTAATAGGACTGGGGCACCGACAGGTGGGCCAGCCACGCGGACAGGGCGGACACGCGAGGACGCCGCGTGCCATCCGCGGCCACGCAAACCCGGCCCAGATTTGGGCCGGGTTTGCGTCGTTCCGGACGCCGCGGCCGTCCGCTTTTGCGGTGCGTCCCCGCGTTGGGCCGGGTTTTTGTCCGGCTGGACCCATCCGGACGCGCGGGCGCGGGATGGGTCGCCCCGTTGGAGATGCCCTAACTCCGCCCTCACCCTTGAATACCACACTCCCTCACTCTACACGCGCACCACCGGCCGTGTAAACCTCAAGGAGAGCAGAGCAGAGCACCATCGTAGTTTTCCTCCCAAACCACACGCGTGTCGGCTGCATGCACCACCAGATGGCGGCGTGGGCGCTGCTGCTGCTGCTGTCGGCGGCGGGGCGGTGCGCGGGGCAGGCGCTGGTGCCCGGCGTGATGATCTTCGGGGACTCGGTGGTGGACGCCGGCAACAACAACCGCCTGGCCACGCTGGTGCGCGCCGACTTCCCGCCCTACGGCCGGGACTTCCCCGCCACCCACGCGCCCACCGGCCGCTTCTGCAACGGCAAGCTCGCCACCGACTACACCGGTACGCCGCAGCAACGCGCCCTGAGCTTACCTCTGTTCGATCGTGCAAGCAAGGAGTGCTTAACTGACAATGTCGGGCGCGCTGATGTGTGCAGTCGAAAACCTGGGGCTCAGCTCGTACCCGCCGGCGTACCTGGGCGAGGAGGCGCAGACCGACAACAGGAGCCTCCTCCACGGCGCCAACTTCGCCTCCGGCGCCGCCGGGTACCTCGACGCCACCGCCGCGCTCTACGTACGTCACTCTCTCTAACTCGCTCATCAATTCCATCGGTCAAGCTAGCAGCCTAGGACACATGCATGCGCCAAGCCATGACCGTGCACGAGCTAGCTATGGTTAAATACGGCGGGCACTAATGAAATGCACACACTCGGACGCACGCAGGGCGCGATCTCGCTGGGACAGCAGCTGAACTACTTCAAGGAGTACCAGTCCAAGGTGGCGGCGGTCGCCGGCAGCTCGCACGCGGCGTCGCTGACGTCGGGGTCCATCTACGTCGTGAGCGCCGGCACCAGCGACTACGTGCAGAACTACTACGTCAACGCGATGCTCGCCGCCGCATACACGCCCGACCAGTTCGCCGACGCGCTCATGACGCCCTTCACTGCATTCATCGAGGTAACAAATCAAACTGACCATCTAGCTAGTAACCATCTGAACTGCTGCAGAAAGTCCAAATTTTCACTCTCAGTAACTAAAGCTGTATCCTGCTGTCGACTATTCCAGAAAGAGTAGTGTTCTAGACTTCTAGTTGAGGGCAAAATTTTGATTTCGATGTCAACATTGTGCAGACGGAATAATTAGTATTTCCATATTAGTTGTCGCTGATTGACAACTAGTAACGTGAAACGGAGAGAGTAACTCCTAAACTTGAGTTGATATTTAGTGTACGTAGGAGTATTCCTGTTCTATCATGTTGGATTTCACCACATCGGAGTACTCATAGATCACAAATTTGGATTTCGATGTCAACATTGTGCATGCAGACCAATAACTCCTAAACTTCATCTGATAGCTGACTGTAGTAGTACGTAGTTCTATCATGTCGGATTTCCTCTGCTTAAACTCTATTGATTGCACCACATCAGAGCACTCCTAGATCGCGCTAGAGCGATCGACCTTTAGTAGAGTCGTAGAGAGCTTTGGCGAGCTAGTTTTAACGACGTTTCTCCATTTCTTCCATGGTTATCTGCATTGGATTCTCAAAGGGTGGGATCCTAGTATGCAGCGACCGGTATCTAGACACTTTCAATCTTGAGCAGACAGGCAATTGAATAACTTGCAGTGGCGAGTAATGGGTCGAAGGTCACGGTACCCATTTTTTCTCCCTGCGCGTAACACAGTACCTACGGGTAGGACCTCAGGGATTCAATGGCGATCAGTAACTATGCTGCTCAACCAACATGTGTCTCTGACGAGCGGTGTGAATATCCTATCACAAGTTTTTTTCTTAAGCACTCTTATTTGCACAAAAGATCTTAAACACTCTTATTCGTACACAAGAGGTGGCTGTTAGTCATCTGTCTAGTGTAAATAACCACTAGTGCTTAGACAAAATCCGATTTATTTTTCTAAGCACACCTAAGCATCTCGCATTGTAGATGTCCTCTGTGTAGAAGATTTTTACCGCTCATGGTACTTATTAGCTAGTACATTTGGAGGAAAATTTCCTGGCTCAAGAAAGAAACGCGTCAATAAGCAGTAACTATCCCGTTGCAGATATCTGATCATGCATGTGCGAAAACACAGCGGCATCAATACCTGTTCCTGCTCTCCCAACACCTCGTCACCGGTCCTCGTAAATGCGCCATGGAAATCCATGGCCAAGGAAAACCTGCAACATTTCTCTCCGGTCAATGCTATTACTACTCCCTCTGCAGTGTAGGGGGTCCTGTTCCTGCATTGAGGACACTGACACGGTTTGCCGTGGCCTACCTCGGCTGCAAGATCGTAACGACCCACCGAGTATGCAGTCAATGCGGTCCATGAATTAAGCACGACGCACACCTGGGATAATTGTCTCATGTAGATATAGAAGAACCAGTGCAACAGAATGTTTGTTTCTTTTCTAACTGTATGCTCTAATTTCCTTGCTGAGTAACTGACGACTGATGGGTGTATTGGCACGCAGAGCCTATACGGTCTGGGTGCGAGGCGGATCGGGGTGACGTCGCTGCCGCCGATGGGGTGCCTGCCGGCGTCCGTTACCCTGTTCGGCGGTGGCGGTAGCAACGGCGGCTGCGTGGAGCGGCTGAACAACGACTCGCTGACCTTCAACACGAAGCTGCAGGCGGCGTCGGAGGCGGTGAAGAAGCAGCGGCCGGACCTGAAGCTCGTCGTCTTCGACATCTACAACCCGCTGCTCAACCTCGTCAGCGACCCCAACAGCGCCGGTACGTAATAACTTCGTCTTCAGTTTGCGTCGTGTATGTGTCTTGAAGATCGATCCGGATACTGATGGATGTGGTCATCAAATTGCAGGGTTCTTCGAGGCTCGGCGGGCGTGCTGCGGGACGGGGACGATCGAGACGTCGGTGCTGTGCCACCAGGGGGCGCCGGGGACGTGCGCCAACGCCACGGGCTACGTCTTCTGGGACGGCTTCCACCCCACCGACGCCGCCAACAAGGTGCTCGCCGACGCGCTGCTCCTCCAGGGCCTCCAGCTCATCTCCTGAACCTGAACCCTGATCCAGCCCTATCTCCCGGACCGACGGCCGTCGTCGTATCATGCATGTTTAATTACCTAGTAGCTAGCTACGTACCTTGATTACCTTGCTTGTCATCTCTTCTAGCTAGTCAGTCTATTTTGTTTGCTTCCAGCGCTTGATGTCTCTATGGTGATCCCTAGGTGTATGGTTGCACTTGCTTGCAGCTTCGAGTGATGTGAATGTGGTTGCATGTAATAATGTCAGGATGCTTTTGGCACTACGCATGTACTACACATTTGCTAGTTTTAGTCATCTGTAAGACAAACGTACTATGAAATAAGGAACATTTGAGCTATCCACTTTCCAGTACACGATATGACAACTTCTAATCAGAGGTTTCCAGGCATTCGTAGTCAGCACACCACGACCCATTCTGATACTTCTGGCACAGTGATCAATATGGCATGATAATAACAAAAATTATAGGATAGCATAAGAAAGAAATATGAGTGAGGCATAGTCATTTCCGTGCTACGCCTTTTTCCTGTGTAGGACTGTAGATATATAGCTCCTGCAAAGCTCGTGCCGCAGATCAATGCGCCTGAGCAGGCACGGCCCACTAGCCGGCCTTCATGTGCTAAACCACTGCACGGCCATCTGAGGCGCTTTCAATGCACTGCATGCCCAGGTCTCACTTATCAGGATGCAACAATCTTTCCAGCAGCTTGCAACCAGCAACAACCGTAAAACTGGGAAGGTGCGCATTTCATATTTTCATTCCATCAAATAAGTTTGTTTCCCATAATTCCCTGGTGCTAACAATGTAGAGCAATAAAACCAAGTACATTTACCGTGAGCAGTAAACACCGCAAGAATCTGATACAACATCGCTGCACCTCTCTATTCACAGCAGCAAAACATGACGGGGCACCGTATCTACGAGAGTTCAAACCCAGTATTCGAGCTGATTGCGTACACGAGCTTGCTCCTCAGTGTGCTCGACCTCTTGTATGTTGGAAGCTGCGACGCATCCAAAGGAACAAGGAAATATATAGGGTTACATGCTCTGACCATTGCTCAATGCTCAATGGGAAGTTGTTCTGAGTTAGGATGGTGAACAAGTTGGACATATTATGAAAGCTGGAGAAACTACATGGATATGATATGGTTGTGTACCTTGAGCGTATTGTAACATGTCGAAGCAGATGGAAGACGATCCACATCTTGCCCTCCAATTGTAGCCCAAAGTGGCACGTCACATGGAACCTGGGTAAACAATGACATGTGGAACTTGCTATATCAATCAAGTTGCTGAGATAGAAAAAGGAAAGGTATTCTCGGTCTGCTTGAGCAAACCTTGTGAATTGTGAAACAAGGTTGCAGGTACTTGAATCCTAGTAGTGGAGCTCGTGAACAGCTTGTCACAAACTTCAGTAGCAGGCAACGATCGGTCGGCTTAAATCCTTTGATGACCTGCATATTCCAACACCCAACATGCCATTACAACTGTTTCAATTCATCACGGTAAGATAGTATTTGCATTGCAGTTGGGCAGCAGAACTGATATTTGGCCAGACCAATTGATTGTGTGCATAGCATACCAACGAGCAGCAAAGCAGAATAAATGGACATCATATTCAACAGATATATCATTTAGCCAAAAGAAGAGGTCACAAGCTTCACAAGGAGATAGCCTTGGGATGTAGTATGACAGCAATTTGGAGAGTGACGTTTCAGAATGATCTGATGTTACATTGTTATAGATTGAAAGCTTCGTTGGTACAACCCCTAGTGGACTGGCTGCTAAACATCTTTGAATAATGCTCTCTTCTTTAGCCCATTTTTTCCCACCTTGATGTAATCCCATGGACTTGAAATTTGACTTAGTTTGTACATCTCTTTTCTAAGTAATAAAAGAAATTACACCGTAGGGGCTTCCCCCTACAGTAATGTTGCTAAAAAAAGTATGACAGCAATAAGTTTTCAGCATTATGCAAAGCTGGCAGGTAATTAATGCTTGTCTACTTTTTTATTTTCTCTACAAGGGATTGGGGAGTTGAATGATAGATGATCAGTAACTTCCTAAATAATCAATTCATGAACTGGCAAGTTATTTATGTGGGCTACACCCTGTCGATACTGTAATTTGTACCATCTAATGGTCCAATGGGAGTTTGTACCACTGTACCTAGATAGGTTTGAACCCAAGATCTGTGATGCATCGAGTTAAAAGACCATGACGAGGCAACTACACATACCTCCCAGAAGAGTTTAACAGTTCGACTTGACTCGGTATAACCACCAGTGTACTTGGTGTGGTTCCGCAGGTCATCGACATCAAAATCCTGCGATCCTCCTGAAAGTAACTGTATGTGGAAATCATACATTAGCACTGTAAAAAAAAGTAAGTGTAGAAATGCAAACTACTAAACTGCCCTTGCTATGGCAGATAGAACAAATGGAAGCTTGCCCTTGCTATGTTTGTGCTTTTGTGCTAAAAATATTCAGGAATTGTGTAAAAGTGCACTATTTTAGTGACGGGTGTATATTTAATTATTCCCTAGACATCAGCTGCAAAGTACTACTCCCTCCGTTCCTCAAAAAGCTTCTCAATTTTGTCTAGATTCGAAGGTACATAGACATGTTTTAGCTATAGGTACATCCGTACATAGAAAAAGTTGAGAAGCTTTTTTTTGGAACGGAGGGAGTACTTTCAGGGCTTATCATATATCATTACATTAATAATATGCTCTCTCGACAAGCATGGCGCTTGGTTCAGTTTCCTGATAGTCTTTGCGCCCAGATTCTACGAGCTAAGTACTATCCAAATGGGGATGTCCTAGAAGCTAAGGCAGAGCAAGGCATATCGTACACGTGGCGAGGTATACTGCATGGTATTGACTTGCTTAAACAAGGAGTGATCTGGAGAATAGGAGATGGAACACAAGTGCGCATTTGGGATGATCCGTGGATTCCTAAGCTTTGGTGTAGAAAGGTTGCAACCCCTCGCAATGGTCTTCTTACAAACGTTAGTGAACTAATCAGCCCAATTACAGGGAATTGGGATGTGCAGCTTGTCAAGGACACATTCTGGCCGGGTGATGTTGATATGATCCTAAATATACCATTGCGGGAAGGGGCAGTAGATTTTCGTGCGTGGCATTTTGATCCAAAGGGAGTTCACTCTGTAAAACAAGCCTACAAACTACATAGAGATATTGTACGAAGAGATGGTGCAAGGCAGGGTGAATCGAGCTCAAGTATTCCGGAGTCAATGGGAGGGAACGGTGATCAGTGTTGGCTTCATTTGTGGCAGTTGCCATGTCCAAACAAGTTGTGAATGTTTGCCTGGCGACTTGCTCACAATTCTCTAGCTGTGCGGTCCAATTTGATTCGCCGAGGTATGGTTTGGAAGATACTAAATGCTTGGTCTGTAAGAGGATAGACGAGGATGGTTGTCACCTGTTTCTTAAGTGCAAGTCAGTTAAGGAGGTATGGAAAGAGCTGAATATACTAGAAATCAGAGGAAAATTGATACAGTGTAATGGTGTTCAGGAAGTCTTGGACGAGATTTGGAGATTGGATGAACGCAAGCGTGTTGAGATAATAGCCATGTGGTGGATATGGTGGAATCAACAGAACAAAATCCGTGAAGGAGGGGAGAAGGTGCCTGCAGCAGACTTGGCATACCATGCTAGGTGTTTAACGGCTGATTGTTTAGAATTTTGCAAACCTGCTCGACAAGATACAACCTTTTTACCAGCCAAATGGGAACCACCAGATGCTGGTTGTCTGAAGTTCAATATAGATGGGTCTTTTAAAATAGGAAACTATCATGGTGTCTGGGGTGTCATAGTGCGTGATGAGGAAGGCCATGTCGTCTCGGCCGCAGCTGGTGGAGCCGATGGAATACATGATGCTTTTATGGCTGAGCTCAAGGCGCTAGAAGTTGCCATCGATCTGGCATCAAGTTTGAGGGCAATAAGGGTTATCTTTGAAACTGACGCACAGTTGCTTATGTATGCTATGAACAACCCAAGTGTTGATTTTTCTCCTGCTGCAGCTATCATTGTAGACCTGAAGATCCAGTGCCGTACCTGGTTTTCCAAGTGCTCTATTGTTTCATGTAAGAGGGATGTGAACGGAGTCGCTCATGAGTTAGCCAAGATAGGTGCTTTGTGTACATCTGGTACGATGAAGGTGTGGGAATCTGATGTTCCAGCTGATATTGCTGTTCTTGTAATGCGCGATTTGCCCAACAGTTATTCGTAATAAAGCTACTGCTTTCAAAAAAAAAATATGTTTTGGGTCTTGGCTGCAAAGATTAATATTATGGTATCCCAGTTAAAGTACCTACTTTAATTTCTCTTCCTCTGTTCCTAATTAAGTGTCACAGATTTTCCTAGATTTGCATGTATCTAGACGCGTTTTAGTGTGTAGATACATGCGAAACTAGAAAATCTGCGACAGTTAGGAACGGAGGGAGTACTATTTTAAATTAATGATTTTGATTTACAAAATCTTAACAATACAGCAAACTCAAGAGTTTTTAAATTTTGATATTTGCATCCAAGTTTATAGTCTTAAAAATTTATGTTTACTATTCTAATTCAAAGCATTTTAGGTTCTTTTCTAGTACATCCTTTAAGGGAAATTCAATTTCAGTAGTATCAATAAAGGATGGGAGAGTTACCTGGTTAAATTCATTTGCATTAAACAAGCTCAGCCAAGATGGTGAGATGAGATCACTGAGTCCTCTGTAAAATGCATTTGAAAACGGAAGTATCTGCAGGGTTAACGATTTTATCAGATAATTTACTTACTAATTCAGAAAAAAAGCTACAAGTCATTACAAATATGAGGCAAATAACAAACCTGGCGGTTAAGCTTGAAATCTGCCATCGCATGAACATACTGCATTCTATTTTCATTCGTAACGGAGATATTTTTACCACCCGGTCTCAGTTCATGCACAATTCTTTTCCCGCCTAACTCTTCAGTCAGAGTAAAATCCAAACAAAGGTCTTCGACGTCCCCTTCATAGTGCTGTTTGGTGGAAAACCCAGTAGAGTTGTTGAAAAAAAAATGTATCTATCAGATTTTATCAGAACTATACCTAAAATAAATATTGTATTTAGTCTACAAGGAAATCTATCATTATTATAGCAGATCATACAGAACTATCAATCCAAAAACCACAATAAACTTTATTGAGGGTTAATTAAATGACATGATCAGAAGAAACAAAAATAAAATACTAGAATACCTTGAGTTGCATTAGACTTCTATAAAGCTCAGAATCAAGTGTTGATAATTCATCCAAAAAACTATAGCGGCCTAGAAGTTTTTGGACAAATACTTGTGAAAAACAGTAGTCCAAGAGAATCCCCTCATATAGTGCTTTGCCAACAACTCGACCAAGAAATTCAATCATATCAATGCCATTGTCCAACAGCTTAGCAGAACTGCTTGGAATTAAGCTACTATCAGATGTTGATGTTTGTGAAAACAGCCCATAGCTGTTCAAAAGGAAGGCAAGAAAAAAGATAGTATCAGCGCTCATGTGTTGGAGAAACAAAGATTAAAGGGATCATAATTTCCCGTAAGGCATACTCTGGGCTGAAGGCAGCCTTGGACATATCAGTTAAGAACTCCTTTGATAGACCACCATAGTCCAAACCAGCTTCAGGGAGGCCACATTCACTGACAAACGATACATGAATGCAAGATTTCAGCTTTGATCTAAGACAATTCAACTGCCTATATCCATCTTCAACAATGTGACCTCGTCGAATAACTATCTCGATGGATCCTGGACCTGGCCCAGAGACTTCACCCGTAACTCTTCGAGATGCCTTGTCTAACTCAATAAATTCTCTAAACATCTGTACTCTGAATAAAATTCATCAAATGATGTTAAGAATAATTAGTACCTTTTAAGACTGCTAAAATATGAAACAATATGTTCTGCTTCTGTTCATAAATTAGATGTTGCCACTCATCGAGCAATCCCTTAAAATATATGCATCACTAAGATATACTGTCTAATAAATAAGTCTAAATAGTTCAATACCTCTCTTCAAATGGATATACATGTGGTACGGTGGTAAGGACAGAGCTGCGGGTAGGAATTCCTGAAGTACTTCCTGCTAAAGTAGCAAAGGCTGCCTCATGGGCTCTGGCAGCAGCTGCAATTGGAATCCTGCCAGTTCTGGCAGGTGCCAACCACAGGGATTTGGGACAGAACCTATGTCTGCTGTCCCTTTCATAGAGTAAATTAAGACATCTCACTGTCACGTCTATAAGAGGCTTGTTGCTGCTTCCACTATTCTGAAGGAAAGAATTGTACACAAACGTATTGAGGGCTGATGCAATCTTCCGTTGTTGCTCTAGAGTGAAAGGAACCTGTAGAGTCAGAAAAGGGAAAGCACGTCATCAAAAGGGGGAGAGAGAGGGGGGTAGGGGGAGTGGGGGTGAGACAATATTACCTGTTTCTCATAAAACTCAAGATCATCTAGCACAAGTAATAGATGTCCATATATTGCACAGAACAGATGCAACATGCGCATTATATCCTTCCCAATACCTTCAGATCCTTGCCTCATAGTTTCAATATCCCATAAAACTAATGCAACATCATTAGAATTTTCAGAATTCAAAGGACTGCCACTCAAATTGGTGTCATCTGCATCACTTGGTTTTCCCTTAATCTTCTGGAGCACATTTACCCACTTATTTGGTGTGTCCTTGGCATTCCTTCTTTGCCTTGTGGAGGATATTTGTTCACCTGAGCTACTTCCAGCCAATTGTTTATCATGCTCAGGTTCCTCTGATTTGTGGATAGCTTGGCCAAAAATGGATATTTCTAGTGTCCCCCATAAATCAACAAGAAATCCCGGGGTGAATGAGAGCATGTTGAGGATAGGCAATGGACCAACAAGTGGGTTCAGAGAAGAGAAAATTCTGAGCATGTAATAGTAAAAGCATATAACATCTGTCAATTTTAGGCTCCGAAAATGAACCTGCCTTAGGGTAAGTTCATGGTTGGTTTCTCTCTTGCATGAAACATACTCCTTTGCCAGTACCAATAGCTTCCTAAGGTGCCACTGCTGGTAAATTGGCTTTAGAAGGTCCATAAACAATGTTCTCATTTCTTCAGTAACTGATGTATCATGAGTGGCACTATCATCAACCTGTTGAAGCCTTCCCTTGCTTTCTTCCAAACATTTCAGTAAGTTTTGGGAAATAGAGCTAATAGCATCAACATATAGGCAACAGTCTAGCCCTTGAATGAAGCAACCCGAATTGGACAAATCATCATGCTCTGTGGCTAAAGTTACAAGATTTCCAAGAGCCCAACCACAGTAAGGAATGGTACTTGCACCAGCACCAGAAACCTCTGACTGCTCTAGCTTAACAATTTCTTCAAATATTTTATCCTTGGAGATCTGCTACAACCTGCCATGGCTTGATCAGTTCGACTTTTACATGCCAATCTTTAAAAAATCACATCGAATAAATCATGAAAAAAAATGTAAACCAAAAGTGTTTGATCGCTACAATGATAAGCATGTTAGGTTCTCACTGCAATTCAGCAGATATAGTGAAATCGACTTCTTGTTATCAAGATGCCAAAATGATGTGGTCACTATATAGAAATAATATGCCTAAGGACTTGCAGATGGGTAGAACATGATAATGGAATAATATATATGATCTTTCACAAATTCACTAGTTCACTTACCATTTAGGCACAGTATAACATATTAAAATTTCAATAGCTCGTATTAGTGTCCTATGTTAATACACCAAAATACAGAATTTTAGAGCAGTACATTGACCACCAGCAGAGTAAATACTACTTAGAATAAAACAATTAACACTTCAAAAATATTGCAGACCAGCTATAACACACAACTTTGCAAGTTGCAACCACTGAGGAATCACTACTGTTAAGCTTCATGCACTAGCCAACGCAACCAAAAGTCTGAACTGATGGAAATGGCTAGGCAATCTACTTATACACTTCAACAACTACATGGATAACACAGGAATTTTTCAGTTCAATGTCCGACTCCACCGAGAGAAAATGCTTCTACAGAAAAGTAATGCAACATGTCAAACGCCAATGTCTATATCTACATTTTAATATTCTTACCAGTAAAATGCTGAGAGACGGTTGCAGTACAGATATGTGTTTTAAAGCAGGTAACAGAAGGGGTGGAAGACGTTTGCAGAGATACGGAATTGTGAGTATAAGTGTGAAGTATTCCTTTGCAGCACCAGTTAGATCAACACCCCTGTCTGATCTTGTGGTGTTGAAAGGCCGTAATGCAACAGTGACTGCACTAGCAGTAACCAGGAGCTGGTCATCTGGGGCAATCACAGAATCTATCTTCCCTGGGGTAGCATGGGGACCAAAACATTTTATATATCTCCTCACACAGCTATATGTACCACTCTTTCTTGTGCCAATAAATTCAATCAAACTCTCCACAGAGGCATCAGCAGCTCTAGTATTCTCACTTGTTAAGTTTTTCCATGTTTTGCAATCAGTTAATGAGATGGCCAACCGCATAGTAATAGCAGTAATTTCAACCATGTTTACATCCTTGCAGCAAGAATTGTCACACCTGGCAAGAATGCAAGAGCACAGGGAAATCAGCTTTTTTGTCTGATAAAGCCAGATAGATCTCTCTTCTGGAGAACCCACAGCAAAGGAACAGAAATTTCTGCTTGCATCTACATAGAAAAGATACATGTCAGTTGAAAAGGGCATCTTCTAAACGTACCTGCCCAAACAATTTGGATTTTTACCGAAAGACTAAATCTAGTCTAGTTCAAGAAAATTATGGTTAACCCTATTTACTCTATGATAATTTAGCATGATCTTGTTGTCATATTATGCATTGATCATGTAATAATTTTGCCTTATCTTCAAATATACATATGCTGGTGGGCTTCTATCAGTAGTCAGTATAGATTTGATCTATCATGAATGAAAGAAACCACGCTGAAAGAGTACAACTTGGACCGACTTCATGATTCTTATGATCATATCCACCAAACCTTGTTCTGCATGTTGAAGTTAAATTTCAACTACTTAATTCGTTGAAATAATATTCTATGGTCACCAGGACTCATATAATAAGACTATGAGTAACTGCCTCATTGATAAACTGACCATAAAACCCCAGATATCAAGTTTGTGGACAGTGGTGATAATAGAATTAAGTTGAAACATAGAATGTTGTAAAACATCATTCTGGCCTATGAGGCTATGTAGCTACATTCTCTCCATTAGATAATTACTGGAGATTTAAGGTCTTCCAGTTCAAAATAATTGCTCAAAAATGGATGTATCTACACACTAAATATGTCTAGACACATCCATTTTGGGGCAATTATTTTGAACCGGAGGGAGTACTATATGCTTATCATATTACATTGTTTCAATGGTGAGTATATATAATATATCAACAAGTACAAATCTACAGCACGCCATGCATTGACTGTCCAAATGTGAACTTTCACATGTAAATAATTTTTTAAATGGTTAAACCACAATTATATGGAACTTTTTTTTAATACAAATACAATGGTATCAATTTTGCGTAACATAGCCCACATTATTGAAAACATAGGGCAGCCCGGTGCATGAAGCTCCCGCTTTGCGCGGGGTCCGGGAAGGGGTCGGACCACATTGGGTCATTGTACGCAGCCTTTCCTTGCAATTTTTGCAAGAGGCTGTTTCCACGACATTATTGAAAACATAGCCCGCATATTTTTGAATCAATTATTGGCCAAAGCTTGAATTTGGGTAGGTCAAAATACGTCTCAAAAAGAGAAAGGTAGATAGTAGTTAATTTATGTTTAGTTTACAGTTGATTATATTTTCAGATAAGGTCATCCTCATACAGGGACCGTATAATATACACGTTATATTATTATAATCCACAGAAATAAAAAAGGAAAAAAAGGACTATGTTTCTAAATTGTTCAGCCTGACCAGAAACAGCAATATCGCTAAAGTAGATGTTTGACTAGTAAAAATTCATACCGAATGAGTTTATGCTATTCAAGATGATTCTGAAGCATCTTGAGATAGACTTCACAGTCTTGGTCTGCTGCCCCTTGTACCAGCTTGATGGTTGAGTAATGAAGAAAAGAAATGGCCTAAGCATCTTGATTGATATCCATTGATTTGTCAGGTTGATGTCAGGCTGGTTTATTAATACTTCCCACTCGTCATGAAGTTGTTCTGAAACCTTTTTCATGACATGGTACCTTCTCCATACTCGCTGGCACAAGTAAAAAAGTAATAAGGGAATCCAGTAAATGAGTATACAGCACAAAAGACCATTCAAGCAAATCATTCATGCACACGAACCCTTTCCCAGGGCTTCACATCTATTTTTACTATGTGCATTATAAGCTTTTTTCCACATGGTTAGCAAAAAAACACAGAAAGAATTAACATATGGGATTAGGCACGTAGATCTAAAAATTTAGGTGCCTCTGGATGTGAGTATAAGGATAAACGACAAAATAATCTATTGAGTATTGATAGATCACCAAAGTCATGCTTCATCACTTATTGGATATTCCAGCTAGCTAGGCAGACAATACCCTTAACTTCCAATACATAGCAGCAACCATTGGTCTCAGTATTTGTTGTGGTGTGTGCAGAGGAGGTCCAACCTTTACATTGCACTCCTCCATCTCTTCAATTAAATCTTCAACTAGAACAGTAGATCCTCTCATCCATCTGTGAATCATCCTCCCCAAAACAGCTGAACAACTTCACGCTCTCTCAGCGTCAACCAAAAAAGTCGGCCGCAAAATTGAAATAAGCAGTGTCGATATTTGCCAGTATGAATGGTCTTCGCTTCATGACTAGACATCACATTCTGCTAGCCGTATGAGCATTATTGGTGTGCTCAAGCTAAGCCCAAGCTTGTAGTTCAGAGTAGAACCATCAAAGCATTGAAGCTTATCTTATCTCCTAAGTATAATCATTATGTGTTGGAATCTAAGATTAGTGTAATAGTACTCTAGTAGAGTCTAGAATGCTCTAGGGGAATTGGAGATTAGTAGTCTCCTAGGAAAGTCTAGAATATTCCAGTAGTGTGCTAGAATCTAAGTTAGTTTATTAGCAAAGTCTAGAGTATTCTAGGGAGTGTTAGTATAGTAGTAGTGTCTAGACTATTCTAGTGTATGAGTTAACATGTAAGCCTAAATTGAGCTATATATATGAGAGGGTGTGGAGGTCCAAGGGACCAACCCATCCACAATTTCCCCAAAAGACTACATGGTATCAGAGCTAGAGGCAGTGATGGTGTGTGCTACGGGCTGCCTGTGGTGATTCGGTGGAGTGAGGTGGAGTTCCGCAAAATCCAGGGGAAATACAACAGACGGGCAGAGGAGTGGAGTGCTGCCCAGGTAGAAGTGTTGATGTGAGCTGCTGCAGAGGTGCGGAGCCAACCGTCCGCAGCGTTCGGAGTGGTGGTGAATCTTGCAAAGTTCGGTGTGGTGGTGAAGGGAGCAGCTGGGTGAGGTGCAGCTGCTTGTGGCTTGCGAGTGAAGAGGAGAAGCAAAGGTGCTGATTTCTGCGTGTGCGAGTAGAGGACAGAGGAGAGACCTAAGCTGCGTGTGCATCCGGAAGAAAGATCCGGAGGGGTCGAGAGATCTGCAAGAGTAGGTCAAATATAGCGAGAGAAGAGAAGAAGCACATAAGCTGGTTTGTTGGTGATTTTCAGCAATATTGATCAATGGGGGAGAATCAAACAATTGAGAAGCTACTTGAGAAAATGACTCAATTGCTCAAGGAGATTGAGAAGTTGAGACAATCAAGGGAGAGTGCAGAAATTCCAAAACAAAGTGGAAAAACAACTGTCCTAGGAAATTGTGTGAATCTTGCACAAACAGAAGAAGCAATCTCAAGTCGGGCTCCCGCATTAAATGGAACTTGTTCAAATTGGATTCGGATTCGGGAGCATCAAGCACATGTCACGGGTAAGTGGAGTGAGTTTGCATCATATACTCCACATCCACCCATGCATAAAGAGACAATCCAAACAGCCGATGGAACTTATCAACTTCGTGAAAGGGGTCGGCACGATGAAATGCACTCCGTCCATTACATTGTCTTCGGTATTATATGCTCCATCGTTTCCGGTGAGTTCGGTGTCTATGAGCTCTTTGGTTGATGATATTGATTGTCGAATAATTGCCGATCGATATAATTGTATAACTGAAGAGAGGAAAACTGGAAGGAGGCTTGGGATAGGTGTGAGACATAAGGGATTGTGGTACTTGGATAGAAGGGAAACCGATGAAGCGTTGTGCACTGCTCTCACGAGTTGTTACCAATGATGATGAGGCAAGGTTGATACTCCAACATTGTCGATTGGGCCATATGTCCTTTGATACTATGAGTAAGATATTCCCCGAAGAAATGAAGAAGGTGGACAAAGAAAAACTTGTGTGTGATGCATGTGAGTTTGGAAAACACACCAGGACATCATATGTGAGTCGTGGATTGCGGAGCACGTTGCCCTTTGTACCGATTCACTCGATGTATGGACTTCCCCGGTGGTCTCGTTAGCGGGATGAAGTATTTTGTCACCTTCATTGATTGCTACTCCCGAATGACTTGGATATATCTTCTGAAACATAAAAGTGAGGTGCTTACATGCTTCAAGGACTTCTATGCATATGTCCAAAATCGCTTCAACGCTAGTATTCAAATTATCAGGACAGATAATTGGACGAAGTATGTGAACAATGAATTTGGCAATTTTCTTTCCCAAAAAGGAATACTTCATCAAACTTCATGTCCTGATACTTCTCCACAGAATGGAGTAGCTGAAAGGAAGAATCGTCATCTGCTGGAGGTGGCTCGATCACTTATGTTTACCATGAATGTGCCCAAATTCTTGTGGAGTGAAGCGGTTATGACTGCTACTTATCTCATCAATCGGATGCCCTCAAGAGTGCTTGGGATGAAGACTCCATATGAAATGATCTATGGCCAAAATGAGTTCATCGTTCCGCCAAAGGTGTTTGGGTGTACT
Organism: Lolium rigidum; assembly: GCF_022539505.1. Taxonomy (NCBI): domain Eukaryota; kingdom Viridiplantae; phylum Streptophyta; class Magnoliopsida; order Poales; family Poaceae; genus Lolium; species Lolium rigidum. The sequence goes on along the minus strand of NC_061510.1, from coordinate 310,847,595 downwards.
TGCTTTGTTAGAGACCATAGACCTTCGGTGGGAAAATTGGATCCTCGTGCCGTGAAGTGCATCTTCATTGGATACCCATCCGGACAAAAGGGCTACAAGTGTTGGAGCCCTAGTGAGCGGAGAACATTTGTTAGCATGGATATGACATTTAGAGAGTCCGAGCCGTTCTATGGAGAGAAGACGGACCTCGGCTCGTTGTTTGACTTTGACTCTCCTAGCACAATCGAAGCTAGTCGAGAGTGGGAGAGTGAACTTTTGAGGACAAAGGAACATGAACCATCCGGAGTTGTTGTTGGTTCAATTCCATCTCCTACGAGTGAAGAGAGATGGACAAAGCCAAATGAGGAAGAAAATCTAAGGGTGTCTACAAGGAGACAAGCTACAAGTGAAGAGAGATGGAGAAAGCCAAACGAGGAAGAGAACTTGAAAGTGTATACACGGAGAAAATCGCGAGCATGAGCAAGCAGAGCAACAACGAGTTCCCACGACAAGTGACACACGAAGTGCGGGGAGCAACATGTGCAACAACGAGTTCCCACGACAAGTGACACACGAGTGCGGGGAGCAACATGCTCCAACGAGTGTTGAAACCGATGAATTGTCCGATGACGCGAGTCCATCTATTACGAGGGATTCAATGGACTTGCCCATTGCCTTAAGAAAAGGAACCCGAGCTGCAGCCTAGAAAACCTCCAAATTGGTACCGGGAGGAGCATGACATTGCTAATTATGTATCATATGCATCTCTATCTACGAACTACGGGGCCTTCATCGCATCATTGCAATCTGTGGTGATCCCAAGAGATTGGAAAGAAGCAAAACAAGACCCAAAGTGGTACGAGGCCATGTTGGAGGAAATGAAAGCTCTTGAGAAGAACAATACATGGGATCTTGTTACTCTTCCAGCTGGAAAACGTCCGGTTACTTGCAAATGGGTGTATTCCGTGAAGCAATCCCCGAAGGGAAAATAGAACGATACAAGGCAAGGTTGGTGGCAAGGGGTTACAGTCAAACATATGGGATTGACTATGACGAGACCTTTGCGCCTATTGCAAAGATGAGTACTATAAGAACTCTTATTTCTTGTGCTGCTAACTTTGGTTGGCCCTTGCATCGACTTGGATGTCAAGAATGCTTTCTTGCATGGAGATCTCCGGGAAGAAGTTTATATGGACATTCCACTCGGCTTTAGTAACTCCAACACCCGGGGAAGGTGTGCGGATTGAAGAAGTCTTTATATGGTCTCAAGCGAGTCACCAAGGGCATGGTTTGATAGGTTCCGGAGAGCCATGCGCAATATGGGTTACAAGCAATGTAATAGGGATCATACCGTGTTCTATAGGCATTCAGGGCGTCGTATTACCATCCTTGCGGTTTATGTGGATGACATTGTTATCACTTGGAGACGATAATGATGAAATAAGCCTAGCTGAAGATGAGACTCGAGCAGAGAATTTGAGGTTAAGGATCTAGGACAACTCAAGTATTTCTTGGGTATTGAGATTGCGAGATCTCCTAAAGGAATAGTTATCTCTCAACGGAAATATGTGTTGGATCTACTCAATGAGACTCGGTATGCTTGGGTGTCGGCTCGCTTCAACTCCTATTGAGCAAAATCACCGACTATGTGCTCGGTCGGAGATCCGAGTTAATAGAGAGCGCTACCAACGGCTTGTTGGTCGACTTATCTATTTATGCCATACGAGACCTGATATATCTTATGCCGTGAGTGTGGTGAGCCGCTACATGCATGACCCAAGAAGTGGATATCTAGAGGCAGTTTATAGAATTTTACGCTATCTGAAAGGAAGTCCTGGAAAAGGTCTATGGTTCAAGGCCAATGGGCACTTGAGTGTGGAGGGATATTGTGACACTGATTGGGCAAGTTGCCTTGATGACAGAAGGTCAACATCAGGTTTTTGTGTCTTCGTAGGAGGAAACTTGGTATCTTGGAGGAGCAAGAAGCAACATGTGGTCTCAAGATCAACTGCAGAAGCAGAGTATAGAGCAATGGCGGTGTGTTTGTGTGAGATGTTATGGATGAAAGGCCTCCTATCAGAATTGAAGCTATCGCGGAGAGGGCCATTGAATCTTTGGTGCGACAACAAGTCAGCAATAAATATTGCTAACAATCCCGTTCAGCATGACCGAACAAAGCATGTGGAAATAGATCGATTCTTCATTAAAGAACGGCTTGACGAAGGAACCTTGAAGTTAAGCCATGTAACCTCTAGAGAACAAATAGCAGATTGTCTAACCAAAGGATTAGGTAGTAAGGAATGTTTGTTGGCATGTAACAAGATGGGAATGATAGATATCCATCGCCCATCTTGAGGGAGTGTTGGAATCTAAGATTAGTGTAATAGTACTCTAGTAGAGTCTAGAATGCTCTAGGGGAATTGGAGATTAGTAGTCTCCTAGGAAAGTCTAGAATATTCCAAGTAGTGTGCTAGAATCTAAGTTAGTTTATTAGCAAAGTCTAGAGTATTCTAGGGAGTGTTAGTATAGTAGTAGTGTCTAGACTATTCTAGTGTATGAGTTAACATGTAAGCCTAAATTGAGCTATATATATGAGAGGGTGTGGAGGTCCAAGGGACCAACCCATCCACAATTTCCCCAAAAGACTACATTATGTTTATTCAAACTGTGATGCCCATGAGTAAACAAAATAGGATGGATCATGAAATTGAGAAGTTCTTTATAAAATAGTCATTTGAGATTTATTTGTGAATCTGCTAGCGCCCTTTGCATGAAACTAATTATTAGTTTCTGGGCAGGTCAGCGGGATCCTGTGATCGAAAATTTTGAGAATCGCAGCAAATCAAGTTAGCAAATTCAGTTAACCCTTCAGGGTAAAGCAATAACAGAAGATCAGAGAGTTGCTATGCTTGGATAGTTTACACAACATCAACATGGGGGTAGGTTGCTGCGTAATTGGGATTACAGCTTTAGAATGGTTGCATAGTTACCAGACTCCACACTCACTAAAAAGCTGAAAATCCTGAAGTTCCGGTGTTTCTTTGTTAACCTGAATCCAACTCCTGGATTTGGCACCAGCAACGCAACCATACAGGTCAAGAACGTCTAATTAAATGTGCGTCTAAGTTCTTACGATTCAGGAATTCACGTGGAACCAGGATTAGAGCAACATCTCTGAAATCTGTACCGGATCATCGGACGTGATTCAAGCTAATCAAATCACCGCCCCGAAATTCTCCATATCAATTGCTTAGGTGAGCGGTGTCCTAGATCCACCAAAACTACCAGAATTAATTGAGAAAGCAACTCGTTGGTCACGAGCAGCAGCCGGATTTCAGGTAGATTGGGTGCGCGGGAGCTGGTGGCTATCGGGTAGGTAGGTGCCTAAGAGCCAGCGGCATGGTACGGCGAGGGAAGGTACCTGGACGGTGAGGGCGGCGGCGGCGGCGCGGCGGAGGTGGCTGCGGAGCTGCCGCTCCTCGGAGACCTTCTGCAGCAGCGCGTCGCGGGTGATCTCCTTCGCGCTCGACCCCCGCAGGGACACCTGGGAGGAAAATAGTTGAGACGGGGAGGAAAGGAGCGGAGGAGGCTGGCCGAGGAAAGAGATGGAGGTACCTGGCGGTGGCCGGAGGGCGGGACCGACATCGCCGCCGGCGAGGAGGGAGGCTACTTTTGCGGCCGTGGGCCGTGGCGCGGGTCACACAGATGGACGCGTCCACGGGTGGGTCGTCGTCATTGTGACCAGACCCGATTGCGTTCCAATATTGTTTTGTTTTGTTTTCCAGTTTACGATTTATTTAAGGAAGAGTAACTTGGTCGATGCAGGAAAATAAGAAGGTCAGAAATAGAAAAACCACAATGTTTTTTTTTAGAAACACAGTACAAATGATGACGGTTCATACAGTGGCGGAGCCAGAACTTGAAGTCTGTGTTGTCATTTGTAATCTGTGATGTCAAATACATGTGTTTTTATTTATTTTAATATATTTTATCATGATTTTATACTAGCATACAAAGAATTTGCTAAAAACATGTGTGGTCAATTGACCACACAGGTCTCAATGTGGCTACGCCACTGGGTTCATATATATACGCATATACTTAAACTTAAACGTACACACGCATATCATACCTCTATGAGCACCCTCGGAAGACTGAGCCTCACAATGTTTATTTTTTCCCAAATGGAAACCAGGACTTTTCGGGGAAATTTCTTTGGCTTGGACAGGACATTTTGTTCATGTTATTATTCCTGCGTTGAGAGGGGAGGCAGGCTTATACCCACGAGCAAAATCAACGCTTGAGCCTACCTTCGCACACCTTCGTTACTCTTTAGGAGACATCTGCCACCTCACATCCACTCCCCCCCCCACCCATTGTAATGCCAACTCTTGTCCGAGTGAAGCGGCCAAGAGCACATATCTGAATATTTCACTGGAAGAATATAAAAAGCTATAATTTTGCTATTTTTAATGTACAGGAGCTTTCTAAGAAAAATATAAACAAGGTCGAAGATCATGTTTATATTTTTCAACACTTACAAGAAAACTCTATTCCGCAGGAATTCTTCTGTGCAATTATATGGCATATACATCATAAGTTTATTTTTTAATCGCAATTATCTGTTTTCTTTATAATGATTCATTTGTTCAAGATTGGTCTTTTCCTTAAGTGGAGTGTAGTCAGTAATACAAAGGGCCACCGGGGAACCACCTGTTCTTGGTGCAAAATAATAACTTCTAGTTGCAAAAAATAGGCATGTACATGTTTGTTGATGTCTCCATTTTTTTCCCATGAAAAACATGAGTTCTTCCACTCCTTTAGTTTTGTTTTTTGAGCGACCACTCATTCAGTTGGACCCGGCTTAGCCCGGATTGTTGGCATGGGTTGATGCATGCCACGTGCCTGGGATCTCTTCTCTGCTAGTCTCTTTAATTTTGAACTTGTGCCCCATCTGCAGATTTCAAAGCTCAAGTTTAATCATCAATTTGACCGAAAGCACTTGAGTTATATGGCACACAAACTATACCACTGCATTCGTATTTTGAACAGAATCTAATGATCTAATTTTGACTCATACATATAATATAGGTCTAATAGAGATTTATAGTTGAATCACGAAATAAGAGAACAGCGATAATAACTTCATGTGTATAGATAGTGAGCATCAATTATGTGTATATAGTTACCAGAAATTATGTGTATAAGTTGTTCATGGAAATCTTGGGTGCTTCATGCTTGCAGTTAGTCATGCACCAGCTACCGGTTAGGTAGGATCGATCAAACAAGGGCAACTTTCCGCTTCACACGTTAATGGCCAGACAGGCGATTTGCACAAAAATAATCCAAAAGTTAAAGAAAAGCACAGACTGACCCTCCGGCGAAACTATTTCACCCATCTAACCCTTTTGTGTGGCACTCCTCCCATCGGCGCCACACATGCCAGTGTGGCGCCCCTCCTGCCGTCGCCACTCTCCCAGCCGACGTGGCGCCCTCGACGCTGAGCTGGTGCGCCGATCCGACGTGGCAGCATGTGTGGCGCTGTTGACGTCAGAAACCCACTGGCGGGCAGAGACGGGCAACACAGTAGAGCCGGGAACAACTAGGGCTGCGGCTGGCCCCAGTCCCTCAGAGCGACGGCCCGCAAAGCCTCCTGGTCACACGTCCGATGCTATCGCAAGGGCGTGCCACCTGACCTATACCTGGTCAGGAAGGTGTTGGATGATGCCTCGCTTAATTTCCTGCATGGCATACACGTAAACATTAAATATGAGCCTCGATCGGCTCTCAGGTTATCCTGTGAATCGGCTCAAAGAGCCGATCCACCCATGATTCGAACAAGGTGTCCGAATATATGGTGGTCCTGCTGGATCAAGATAAAGCTAATAAGATCTACGACGATTTAGGGTTTTCACCGCATAATCCGATCATCCTACTCACGATTGGGCCTCGCGCACGGTGACCGTAAGCCAATCCTAGACAGGGCCTAAAAACCAACACGAGGTTGATCCCCGGAACATCCTTTCTAGGGCTAGCAAACGTCACCCTACACGCCGCTGGATCCTCCAACCCTTTGTAGGGCCTAACTAATGCGGATGTTAAACTAATCCTTGATGAACAAGGAGCAACCGTAACGGATCAGATCTACTAAACTATGATCAAGCGGGGTGCCGCCCCTACACCTAAGATAGGTGTAAGGGCGGCTAGATGCATGAGGGTTGCCTAACGAAAGCATATGATACGAAGAACAATGCAAACCCTAACACATCTAAGATAACTACGTTGCTCGCCATCAAAAAGGCTTCAGCACGAGCAACGCATGAACAACGTAGATAGGCTTGTGCTGCCTAGATCGCAAGATGCGATCTAGGCAGCATGGTGCTTACCGGAGAAACCCTCGAGACGAAGGAGTTGGCGATGCGCCGAGATTTGTTTGTGTTGAACGTTGGTTGTTGTTTATTCCATAAACCCTAGATACATATTTATAGTCCAGGGGACTTTCTAACTCAGGCGTGCACCTAACCGTGCACGGGTAAAACTCTAACTCCTGATCGACACGTAACCTAATATGTTACAGATACAAAGGCAAACTAGCCCAAACTTTGCATATAAGGCCGATTCACGTATTTCCTCTATATATATTCTTCAAGTCTATCTTGATCGCGGCCCACCTCTGACTTGGTCAAATTCTGGTGATAACACATGCCCCCCTGGTTTTGGAAATGACATTTCCAAAACCATTACGCTTTTCTTTCGTCGGGTCATGTCGTGGCGAGAGCGGAACTGCCGCAGAATCTTCCATCATTACGCCTCGCCTCCCGGGCTTCTCCGTACAAATTGACAATTTCGGCATCACGTCCTCGAAAACCGTCATGGCATTAAATCACCACTACACTCTCTTTTATTTATACGTGCCAAACGGTTCACCACTCCATCCCCTTGCTCCGCTCTCGTTCACCAACACCAAAAAACCCTCTTCCCCTGCAGCCATGTCTTCCTCCTCTTCCTCCGCTTCAGGCCTCTCTCTCCAATCATCGCCGAAGAACAAGGAAGAGGACGATCCCCGCTCCGGGCGAACCCCATCTCCTCGACAAGGAGAAGAAAGAAGGAGAAGCGAGAGAGGACCAAGGCCTCCCCCTCCGCCGAGGCTCCCATCGAAGAAGCGCTCCCGCATGTGGGCGGACAGCGGGGACGACGATGACGACGAGGAAGGAGAAGATGAGGAGGAGGAAGATGATTCCTCCTCCTCCGCCGGGTATCCTCCAACGAAGCGCTTCCGCAGCTCGGGCGGATAGCGAGGATGATGATGACGACGAGGAGGAGGAGGAAGCTCCGGCCGACGGGCCGGGACAGCAGCCGGCGAGGACTTCTCCGGGAGCAGCGCCGACGACCTCGACGACGGCGATGATGGGGACTAGCGACGACTAGTTAGAGTAGGACCAGCAGTAGCGTGAGCACTAGGCACCTGTATCCTTCTTTTGAGAGCCATCGGCTCTTCTTGTAAAGCCGCATCCTTTGATATTAATGAAGAATTGTTCTTTCAACTTGATCTCGCTTCCATTAATCCAATTTAGCCGATCCTTCCGCTTGCCACACCCGTGACCGATAGCAACGAATCGGATTATTATATTATGTTTTCTCGACCGTGGTATTTTGCATTCCCACGAGCCGATGACCGATTCATCGGCTAATTTGAGAAACCAGTCTCCTTCCTTTTCTTGCAACACCAGCACGGTCCAAACCTCGTACAAGACGACGGCTTTTCCTTCCCAGCTCCTCCCTGAGAAGATCATGATGCAGTGACAGCCAATGCAACTTCAATCGGCTCTCAAAAATAGAGCACCTCCCAAGTTAGTGGCTCTCCGAGCCTTAGTCAAGGCGAGAAAGGTAGCGAAATAGCCAATCATGTCGCCATTGACCTCACGTCACGATGCGAGCCGGCCGATTCCAACAAAATCGGCTCCCCGAGCGAGAGAACCTTCGGGGTGAGCTGCCCCCGAGCTTCTTCGGTCTACTCCTTGCGCCTTGTTGATTAGATCGGCTCCTTTCCTTCGGTGGATCGACGCAACCCACCCTTGGCCTGATCTGCGCATCCATGCTGCTCTCGGCATTGTTCTTGAAGAAAGATCCGAGCCATTGAACCACTGAACCACTCCATTGAGGAGTTCTCCCATCATAGTCTCTCTTCGTGGTCCACTTCCTGCTCCATTGATCCCCTGACAGTTATACCTCTTGAGTCGATGGCCATGCATCGGCTTTTATATCCTTAAGTCGATGTTTGCTGCATCGGCTGTGCTCAAAAAATTTCGAATTTTTGGATTTTTTTTTTACGAATTTTCGAATTTTTACGGCCGACTTATGCATCGGCCCCCATACTTCAATACCCATCACAAAAAGATGAGACACTTCTACTGTATATCCTCGTGTTTTATCCACCTGGGTGCCCCCCCGAGCCGATTCTGTCAAGAGAATTGATGGTATCGGCTCTGTTGGATAACATGTTGAACCCGAGCGAGAATGGATGGTGAGGATAATTTTGGCCGATTGCTGGAATCGGCCTCCACGTTGCTTGCTCGGTGAAGGTTTTGTGATGTCCCTTCATAAATTTTTTGGGGCCGATCACAAGGATCAGCCTTGCCACGTTTGCTCATCGACGTGCTCTTGCTACTTGTTCAGGCCGGTAGATAAAACCAGCCCAGTCTCTGACTTTATCATGTTGGTGCGCTTGCTGTCGTCCACCTTGAGTGCATCGTGTATTCGTGGAGCACTAAGCTTCGTCGGAAGAACGAGCACCATGTTTGTGCCAGCCGATGTTTCATCATCGGCTTTCCTTTGCTTGGGGCGCCACTCCATTTTCCGTGGACGACCCTCTTCATCCGGGGTTCGCTGAACCTTCGCGACCGGATCGGGCTTTGCCTTCCTCAATGTATGCAAGTATAACCTCTCGGCTTCCTCCGGGCCGCGCAATCGTTGAACCACTGCGTTTCGGGAACGGCTGAGTCCATCGGGGCACCACCTTGGCCGGTGGTACTGTCTTCTTCTTCTCCCTCGTCTTCGAATCTTCGAGATCTTTCAACCGAGGGGACTCGGCGCGTTTGCTTTGTGGCGGGAGAGGCCCTAGGCGCTTGAACACGGACACGTTGGCTGTCTCCTTCTTCTTCCGGTTGCATTCGGGCGATTGCCGATTGTGGGCAATCGGCTCATTCCTGAATCCCGCGAGTGTACGAAGAAGGGACGGTCCCGGTGCCTATCTTCGTCGACTCGCTCCCCCAACTTTTCCTTGGCACGGCGCTCGTGCTCCTCCTCCTCGCGATCATGCCGACGACGTCTCCTGTCGTCCCTAGCCGGACGATCTTCTTCATCATCGTCGTTGTATCGCCGGCGTTGGTCATGCCGACTCACATACTTGTTGAGGAGGTGGTCGAGAGAGAGGTCGTTGATACCTTATGTTTTTCACCTCTCCCTCTGTGACGTAGCGCTTGCCGTCTTGGCGGAGCCGATCGCGTGGAGCGGCTTCCTCTGTATCTTTGCTATGAGAGCAGCTGCCCTCATCTCCATCCTTACCAGAGTGGTGTCCAGGTCCTACCATGTTGATATTGCACGATAAATCCGGCTGGCACCCTCCATGGTAAGCATACTCCACCATGTTTACGGCGGGGAAGGGGTGTGTGTCAACCTTCATGGCGTATTGGTTGAAAATCAACCGTCCGTTTTCTATCGCCATTTGGATCTGCCGCCGCCACACCCTGCGGTCGTTGGTGGTGTGGGTGAACGTGTTATGCCACTTGCGGTATGGCTTTCCGTTCAGCTCTTGCACCGTGGGGATCTTGTGGCCTTCGGGTACCTTTATATGCTTCTCCGTGAGCAAGAGATCAAAAATCTGCTCGGTCTTGGTCACGTCGAAGTCGAACCCTTTTGGAGGGCCTTGTGGCTTCACCCATTTGCGGGTCACGGGGCCTGCCGCTCGAGTCCATTCAGCCACTCGCTACCTCTCGATCTCCCGCAGCACCTTCATCCTCGTCCGCCTCAACCGGGGTCACCGCACGCTTGAATTTGTCCTGGTAGACATGCGGGTGGCGCTGCTCATATGCGCGACAGCCTTCTGCACCATGTGCGCCAATGAAGGGTAGTCTGCTTGGGAGGCCACGTCCTTAATCGATGATGAGAGACCCACCACCGCCAACTCGACTGCTTCTTTTTCACTTACATGAGCCGAAAAGCATCGGTTCCTAATGGTCCTGAAGCGTTGGACGTATTCTGACACTGTCTCCCCGCGCTTCTGTCGTACTTGTGCTAGATCGGCAATACCAACCTCGGAAGCCTGCGAGTGATACTGCTCATGGAACTGCTCTTCCAAGCTGCTTCCAAGTCCGGATGGAGTTCGGTGGCAGCGATGTGTACCACCCGAAAGCCGATCCTGTGAGGGATCGTGCGAAGAACCTCACACACAACTCGTCCGATGCTTGAGATCGTGCCCAGCTGTGCCAAATATCGGCTCACATGCTCGATGGAGCTGGAACCATCTGATCCACTAAACTTTGTGAAGTCCGGGAGCCGATATTTGGGTGGTAGCGGGATCAGTTCGTAGTCGTTGGGGTACGGCTTGGTGTAGCCGAACGTCTTCCTTTTCGGCATCATGCCGGACTGATCTTTCAGGATTGCACAAATCTGATCCGCTGTGATGGCTGAAGGTGTCGAACCACGAAGATTCGCCGGGGTGGCATACTTAGCCAGCCATGCTTGCTTTTCCGGTTCTAAGCCAAGCTGCGGGAGCTGGGCTCTGGAGGTTTGTCGGAGTGGCGTACTTAGCTAGCCACGTTTGCTTCTCAGGATCGGCTCCCGACGTTCCTCCTGCCGTTCCAGAGGCCCCTGATGTTGCAGCCTGGTTCGAGAGTGCCCGAGTGTTGCGGTCAGGTACGTATGCGCACGCGTATCCGTGCGGGATCTCCTTGGGTGCCTCGGGTAGGAATTGGTAGTCACTAGGATCACCACCAATCTTGTAGACGACGTATGCCGATGAATTCGGCGGTTCCGGTGCTGCCCATGCGAACGGCAGGCTGGGGCTGGAGTGGCATCTCTCCTTTGAAAGTCCCCGAGCTGGTCCCGACGGAGAGTACCGGTGGCTCATGATTTCCTGGACCACGCGCGGAGCGACACGCTCCAAAGTGTTCACCGAGGCTCTCGAGTGGCGGTGCAGCGAATGAGCCACCATGTAGTTGATTTCCTGCCGCGGTGACCTGGTGCGTTCTTCGACGGGCGGACGGGTCCACTCCATCGAGTGCGCCTTCAGGTGTGAAACCCTTCCACCTGACGCCATGGGAGCGGGTTCGGTGGAATGAGCCGATGAGTTCGGCTTCGAGGACTGCCTTGATTTCGTCATGCTTCTTCTTGAGCTCATCAGGCAGATCCTCGTACTTGACCGGAGTGTCTTCCGCCATCTCGGATGTAGACGGCGATGTTGTGGATCTCGAAGGTTGTCCCACCGGGCGTGCCAGAATGTGTTGACGTCAGAAATACCCTGGCGGGCAGAGACGGGCAACACAGTAGAGCCGGGAACAACTAGGGCTGCGGCTAGCCCCAGTCCCTCAGAGCGACGGCCCGCAAAGCCTCCTGGTCGCACGTCCGATGCTATCGCAAGGGCGTGCCACCTGACCTATACCTGGTCAGGAAGGTGTGGATGATGCCTCGCTTAGTTTCCTGCATGGCATACACGTAAACATTAAATACGAGCCTCGATCGGCTCTCAGGTTATCCTGTGAATCGGCTCAAAGAGCCGATCCACCCATGATTCGAACGAGGTGTCCGAATATATGGTGGTCCTTCTTGATCAAGATAAAGCTAATTAGATCTACGACGATTTAGGGTTTTCACCGCATAATCGGATCATCCTACTCACGATTGGGCCTCGCGCTCGCGCACGGTGACCGTAAGCCGATCCTAGACAGGGCCTAAAAACCAACACGAGGTTGATCCCCGGAACATCCTTTCTAGGACTAGCAAACGCCACCCTACACGCCGCTGGATCCTCCAACCCTTTGTAAGGCCTAACTATTGCGGATGTTAAACTAATCCTTGATGAACAAGGAGCAACCGTAACGGATCAGATCTACTAAACTATGATCAAGCGGGGTGCCGCCCCTACACCTAAGATAGGTGTAAGGGCGGCTAGATGTGCAAGGGTTGCATAACGAAAGCATGTAATTCGAAGAACAATGCTAACCCTAACACATCTAAGATAACTACGTTGCTCGCCATCAAAAAGGCTTCGGCACGAGCAACGCATGAACAACGTGGGCAGGCTTGTCTTTGCCTAGATCGCAAGATGCGATCTAGGCAGCATGGTGCTTACCGGAGAAACCCTCGAGACGAAGGAGTTGGCGATGCGCCGAGATTTGTTTGTGTTGAACGTTGGTTGTTGTTTATTCCATAAACCCTAGATACATATTTATAGTCCAGGGGACTTTCTAATTTAGGCGTGCACCTAACCGTGCACGGGTAAAACTCTAACTAACCGACAGGTATCCTAACATGTTACAGATACACGGGCCAACTCGCCCACATTTCGCATATAAAGGCCGATTCACGTATTTCTTATATATATATATTCTTCAAGTCCATCTTGATCGCGGCCCACCTCTGACTCGGTCAAATTCTGGTGATAACACCAACTTAATTAATATTCAAGTTCATCACATAAAACTAATTGTTTTTTATAAAAAAGAAGAGGGGCTCACCGAGGTGGTACCGTGCCGGCTAGGGGACGATCGACAGCGGTAAGGACGGGGATGATACTAATTAAAACCTACAAAACATACCATAATTTCAGCTCAAATTGCATATAAAAAAATAAAATCACTAACTTAGGCATTTCATCGAACACCTTGCTTGCACTACAAAAATAGTACGAGTTAAAACTACCAAAGAACTGAGCTAAATTAGGAACGCCGGAAGGAAGGATGATATTGCTAACCCTTGGATAGATGTATGCCGTTAATCTTGTTAAAATGGTGGAGAAAAATAAAGATTATTGGAGTGTGAGAGGTGCAAAATATTTGGAAATGTGAGAGGAGAAGTGAGAATGAGATATGCAGGGAGCTCGGGCTGCCGCGCGCTCAAATAGGGCACGAGACCCTTTAGTACCGGTTCCTTACACGAACCGGTACTAAAGGTGCAACCCTGGCCCCACCACCGCCTGGAAATCGGGCCCAAACCCTTTAATACCGGTTCGTGTTACGAACCGGTATTAAAGGTCCATAACGAACCGATATTGATGTCCCACGCACGAAACCGGTATTAATGCCCCCTTTAGTACCGGTTCGTTAGGGAACCGGTACTAAAGGCTTAGATGGATGAGAGGTTTTCTACTAGTGGTACACTAGATTGAGCCACTACAACAACCTTAAGATGGAAATTCCATTTTCTCTTTTGTTCCGCTGGAAAAGTCCACTTTGTTTTCGTTTCCAGTAAAAGATGTTCCGTTTTTCGTTCAGCAAAATTCATTTGTTTTCAATATTTTCATTCAGTTTATGTTTTTTCACAGAAAAGTTGAAATCTTTCCGTTTCATTTTCATCCTTAAAGCCGGTCACACGTATAGCTGCCTCACATTCCCTTGATGTTCCTTGTGGCCCAGTCACTATTTTGAAGTTAACCTTAGGCTGTTATTCCTTCGCTCGGCCAAATGGCAAGTAGGCGTACTTTAGGCATTTATGCCCAATTCGTGCCATTAGGAACACCGCAAAGAAATCTATAGCTACGTTCAAGCTGAACGTCCTGTTTCAGTGTTTGTAGAGAACGTCCAGAAGAAGTAGCACAGTACATAAGAGAGGCTGACAAAAAAACGTGGTTGGATGGTTAGGAGTGCTCAGTGGTAGCCACTACAGGAAAACCATTAGACGCTGACGGCCAAAAGATACGCTGACGGCCATTTATCGGGGCCGTCGGCACATAGCCTGGAACCATGCGCCTACTGAAGAAACCGTCGGCGTAGCTACAGATATGCCGACGGCCACCGTCGGCACCTCTGGATCTACGGTGGCCGTCGGCGTAGATCCAGAGGTGCCGACGGCTGCCGTCGGTGTATACTGGCCGTCGGCACAGGTACAGAACATGGGAAGCTGCGGCTTCCCCCGTTAACGGTCCGTAGACGGTGTTAGTTGTGCCGACGGCCAGGGCCGTCGGCATATCTCACTTATCTTTTCCCAGTTTTTAAAAGCTACATTCCATTGACAAAAAAGATCATCTACAAGTACTATAACATGTAAATCATCTAGCATTATTTTTATCGACATTTTACTAAATGCACAAGTAAACAAAAAAGTAAAGTGCATGTACTCCTCTAGACGTTAAATATTTATCTTAGATTTGTGAGAATACGGATTAATCTTGTTATTATTCTTATATTAAATTATATGAGATATGCGCTGGATCCAATAATGGACCCCTGGGTTTGTCCGGCTTCACGCACATGCGCTGACGGCACTTAGGCAGTTCCAGGACGTATCGAGGGAACTCCCCAATGGGGTAAACCGAGGTAATCTTGAGATAGTATGGATCCATATCCTTGACACCACATGTCCCTATGACCTAACCAAGCCCAAATGAAGGCATAATGCCACCGGGGCACCGCCGTTGGGGTGTAGTCAATGGTGTAGACCGCGCGGTCAACGAATTAGGGTTTCTATGGATGCCGCACCTCGGAGGGTGGGAATGCCCCCAAAACTTGTGTGTGTCCACATGATGTGTACAAAAGTGTGGCGGGATATTGCTGGATCCAATAATGGACCCCTAGGTTTGTTCGGCTTCACGCACATGCGCTGACGACACTTAGGCAGTTCCAGGACCTATATGGGGAACTCCCCGATGGGGTGAACCGAGGTAATCTTGAGATAGTATGGATCCATATCCTTGAAACCACATGTCCCTATGACCTAACCAAGCCCAAAAGAAGGCATAATGCCACCGGGGCACCGCCGTTGGGGTGTAGTCAATGGTGTAGACCGCGCGGTCAACGGATTAGGGTTTCTCTGGATGCCGCACCTCGGAGCATGGGAATGCCCCCAAAACTTGTGTGTGTCCACATGGTGTGTACACAAGTGTGGAGGGATGTTATTGGATCCAATAATGGACCCTTGGGTTTGTCCGGCTTCACGCACATGCGCTGACGGCACTTAGGCAGTTCCAGGATGTATCGGGGGAACTCCCCGATGGGGTGAACCGAGGTAATCTTGAGATAGTATGGATCCATATCCTTGACACCACATGTCCCTATGACCTAACCAATCCCAAATGAAGGCATAATGCCACTGGGGCACCGCCGCTGGGGTGTAGTCAAGGGTGGGAATGACCCAAAACTTGTGTGTGTCCACATGGTGTGTACACAAGTGTGGCGGGATGTTGCTGGATCCAATAATGGACCCCTGGCTTCCATACGGAGTTTCATCAGAACAATCGCCCTAATGCAAAAACTATAAATACTGGGGTGTTTACCGGAAGAGTCGATAATCTTGAGTACTACGGAAGGTTGCAAAATGTGTACGAGCTTTCATTTGATCATGGGGCCCAACATCTCACTCTCGTCGTGTTCAAATGTCATTGGTTCGACCCAGTCCGGGGAATGAGAACTACCCCGTCTATTGGTTTAGTGGAAGTTAGGCCTTCAACCACTTATCAAGGAGCCGATGTCTTTGTTGTGGCTCACGAGGCTAGGCAAGTTTATTATTTGCCATACCCATGCCAGAAGGAGGAACTAAAGGGCTGGGAAGTTGTGTTCAAGGTATCGCCACATGGTAAGCTACCCATGCCAAACGAGGACGATTACAACAATATAAACCCCATCACATACGAGGGAGATTTCTATCCAGAGCAAGAGGATGGCGTGGACTTTGATATACTTATGGGTGGTCTTGAGGACCTCGAGAACAATGAAAAAATTTGTGGCGAGGCAGTTGTCAATGTAAAGGACATAGATATGCTCTCCAAGTTACATCTCAACGATGACGACGTTGATGAGCCTGCACCAGTCGAGGGGCTACCTTACTACTCACACGATAGTGATAGTGATAATGATGATTCGCGGTGAGGGTCTTTTTAGTATGCTTTTATGGTTAATAATTGCTACATCCTTGTTTATTGCTACTATGGTCATTCATTTGCATCAATATTTATATTTTCCTTGCTAATTGTTTACTCTTACTCAATGCAGGTGATTGAACAATGAGCAAGCAATCATCCTTCATCTTGCTTAAGAAGTTGCGCCAAGAGAAGCCCGGAACAACTCGAAGTGGAAGAGCACATATTCCTACTCGACGCTTTGGTGATAGTGACGATGAAGGGAGGGAGGATGGTCTACCACCTAGAGGACGAGGCCGGAGGACCACGAGTGAGGAGGTTTCGCTTTCCCAGCGACGAGGAGGGGGCTTACCCCCTAGAGGACGAGGCCGGGGCCAAGAGCGTACACTAGGGCAGCGGACACCGACGCCCTCCCTTAGTGATTTACCCTCCGCTACTCGCACCGGGACTTCCGAGGGGGAGGAGGGAGCGAGAGGAGCCTCCCCAGAGGATGAGGAGATAGAGGAGGACAGTGAGGTGCAGCAGGAGGAGATTGATGAGGAGGAGGAGGCGGAGGCGGAGGACGAGGAGGAGGAGGAGCTCGAGCCACAGGGGAGCTCAAAGTCGATCTGGACTCGGGGAATAGCGGGTCTCCCAAAAGTACCAGCTAATGATGATGAGAAAACCCTCATTAAGCCGAATAACAAAGAGTAAGTGGTCATTTCAACAAATGATTTCATTTTGGTAATACTAATATAGCACATACTAATATTCTGACTCTTGTGCAGCAATTGGTCATTTGTTGGTACACGGGGCCGCCTTCCAAATGGTGTGCTTGGAGTCTTGCTGAAGAAGTATTGGCCGGGGCTCTACAGGTTGAAGCCGCCAGATGAAACATGCCGGGACAAGAAGCTAGCCCTTAAATGGGAGGACTATGAAGCTGCTCATGACGAGAGCTTCGGGACCTGTGCGAATGCTGTGATCACCAATTTTTGGGTAAGAAATTTTCGAAAAGTACACAAGTCACCATGTTTGATGCAGATATCACTTGTTTACATTGTATAGAAAAGTAGTAAAAACAGTATAACTTTATTGGCAGCTTGTATCATGTCTTCCTAGAAATAAAAAAAAATAACAAGTGAATTTGCTAATGGTAGAAAACATGTCTTTCTCCACATAGCAAATTAGACAATCACTCATAAACTGACCACGTGCAATAGTTTGTTGCGGAAATCAATATAGTGTGTGATCCATTTCACCACTGCTATATGCATGTTCACAGTTCGTAAATTGTTATTCAAGATTCAAGAAAACGCCACAACCACAAACTTGAACAGTTTCTGTTCTTCCAGGATAAACGGAAGCATTTCACAATTCACATAGCAGTGAGCACTAACGAGCAGTAACATTTATCACTAAAGCGTGAGGAAACTAAAACACTGCATTTCCCTGAATCCAAGGTGAACACTGCCCAGTTGCAAACATGGCAGATAAATAGCTCAGTAAATAAAAAAGATCCATTGGTTCATCACCACTAAGATTCAGTGGTTTAGCTCGTCACCAAAATCTCCAAGATTAGCTTCACATTGCCCCAGAAGTAGTGTGTGCAACAGATCAACAGCTAGAAACCACAACTAATACAGGAAGCACAACTGGTTTAGCACTATCACCATAAATATACAAGTGAAAGTATTTTAATTTTATCTTGATTTATCACCACAAAATTTTAATTCTTATCACCTTTTCCCTCTTTTGCAACATATTTCAGAACAGAAATAGTAGCTGACCACGTGCAATAGTTTGTTGAGTTTTTCATAGTTCTCCATCAACCCACCGTTTATTGCATGATTGTAGGTCTTTTATAAAGTGCCGACGGAGGATAGTACCAAGGCGGGCCAGGTCTTGGTGAATGCCGCGAGGAAGATGGTACGCCAGCAGCGGTACGATGCGCGCATTGTGGCCATCTCGCACTTCTACGCCGAACAAGGCAAAAGGGTCCTGAAGAAAGAAATTGTTGAAAAATGTCTTACATTGTCGAAGGAGGAGTTCATGGGCGTAAGTAAATTGTCTCTTATTCTCTGTTGGTGCTAATTGCATTACATGTTCTTGAAATGAGATGCTTCCATTCTTTAGATTGCTCCCAAATGGGTCGATGGACGAGACGATGGATGGGCGGCGTTCGTGGACTTGTGGGTCGGGGAAGATGCAGAGTTCATGGCCCAAAGCATGAAAATAGGGAGAATCGTGGAAAGGATGGAACGCACAATGCAGGAAACCGGTCCCATGATCGCTACAAGACGCACCAGGTAATTCTTTCTTAGATGCGGCAAATACTGGATTCTTGTGTTCCTGTTGGCTGTGAGAAACAGGGGATCAGCTACGCCAACCAGGTAATTCTTGTGAAGCACAACCATCAGTTGCTTATTTTACTGGCTGTGCGATTGCATCTTTCACAAATACCTTGTGATGCGAAATAAGGAAACACATTACTCGACTGGTCCACTGACATGCTTGCTATCATTATATAAGTGAGTTTGCATGCTTTTACTTTTAGTATTGAAATGGTTGTGTCTTGTTATCACGTTTTCTCAGCATCACAAGTCTTGTGTTCCTTTTTTGCTGCAATTTTTTGTGTAGGGGGCGATGTATGATATGGCTTTGATTTCCATGCCATGTATTCCATTGTTTGACCCTGTTATGTTATATAATCAGAGAGGTGAGAAGCTTATTCTGTTACAGACTTTTAATCCATCGGTTCTGGAAATCCATCTTGTTTTGTAGTTCTTCAGTTGGAAGCATCTGACCTGGTTCTATGTTGGTTTTCTTCAGTAATTTGTTTCCTACACTATCATACCTGACAATTACAAGTTTGAACCAGTAATTTGTTCTGAATTTCGTAGACTGTCAGCTGCAACTTTTGCACAGTTCCTGTTTTGCACAGTGGCCAGTTTTGAATCCTGTATACATTTGTTTGGCGTTTCAGGAGAAAGTTCATGGGAAGCCGCTTACTAAGTTAGGAGCCTGGAAGATGTCGCATAAGAAGATGAAGGTCGACAAACCTGGAGAGGAGCAATACTATGGTAAGTCTGGCACATACTTGCAAAATTACGCGACGGCGTTCAAAAAACTACATGGGGAGGATTCTCAGCCCCTTGAGGAGGAGGTCGACGAGACGGTGGTGATCGTGTCAGGGCTCGGCAAGCGGCATGGCCGCCATCAGATTCTTGATGGGGTGATCGCGCCTACCACCACACTCACACAAGTTCGAGCTTCTAGCATGAGCAGCAGTCAGTTGATCCCACCTCGTCCACGGCCCGGTGGATCTAGGCAGGCCTTCGATGTAAGTTCTTCCTAATTTTCATCATTTTTCTAACTTTTCGTTCATGCACCGCTACTTGATTATATTGTTGAGATTCATTATGTCAAATTGTAGACTTCTCTGGACGAGGCATACAATAGGCTCTATGAGAGTTATGAGGAGAAGCTTGAGGAGTACGTGAAGTCGGTTGAAGCCCACGATGCGTACCAGGCCAGCCATAATGCGGTAACTCATTCTATCCAAGAGAAGTTCCACGTTCACTAGTTTCAACTGTGCGTACCAGGCCAGCCATAATGCGGTTAGTTCTTTGTCATAACTTGCAGGCGGTGATGGCGTATATTACTACTGGAGTTCAGCCAACTATGGGATCTCCGCCACGAGAGAAGAATTCCTCGCCTCAGGAATTCCGGTAAGTCCTTTGCAAGACGACTGAATAACTAGTTCTCGTTGTGTGGTTTTGTTGCACACAGAGAGATTTATAATTTCTATCTATTGCTCTAACATATAGGGATCAGCTCAGTCCAGCACTGACTTTGGTCGTGCTTCTGCCTCGCCGGCACCCTCGCCCAGCCAGTCACGGCCTATCACCCCGATTCATACCGGAAGTAGTCGTGGTCCTAGTGCTTCTGCTGAGCCTGCTGACTTGCCGTTTCAGGTTAGTTCCATGCAAACTTGAGCATCGAAGCTATACTCGGAAAATTTGCCTTGCAAAATTTCGAACTTGAACAATTGCTAATGTTAAATGGTTCTTTTTCTTTATTATGTAGTGATGATGCTCTAGGAGGCAGACTTAACAAGTGCGGGAACTCGAAGTCCGTTGTTTGTGATCGTTGGACTTGTAGTGTCTTGCTTGTGTCGTGTGACATGTATCATGAAGAACATATATTTGTGAATTTGTCGTGTTTGTGTCATCATGTATACATGTGAACTCGTTGTGTTTGGGCCATTTGACATGAAGACTATATGTGCACATGCATTGGTGACCGTTAATCATCCGTTGCACTTTATGTGAGCTTGTCTATCTGTCATGTGTAATATTTTGTTTATGTACTGATATATAATATATATAATATATATGCTCATTTGTGCCTGGAAAGAAAACTAGAAAAATCAGGGAAATACAAAAATAAACTTGACCATAGGTGCCGACGGCCAGGCCGTCGGCGTATCAATGGCGATGTGCTGCCAGATTTGGACATGTGGATCTGTGCCGACGGCCTCACCGTCGGCGTAGCTGCGAACATGCTCCAAGGTGCTGGAGGTATGCCGACGGCCGGGCCGTCAGCGTATCGCGACAGTCGGCGAGCTCGCCGGCGTGCCCAGGTGAAGCCACGTGCAACAGAGGAGCCGACGGCCACGACCGTCGGCGTAGAGACAACGAAGGAGGGTGTACCAGGTGACGCCACGTGCATCCGTCGTGCCGACGGTCCGGCCGTCGGCGAATCACCGACGCCATCAGACGGCCGTCTCCGTGGAAATACGACGCCGACGGTTGAGCTGGGCCTACGGCCGAAGAAAAACCGTCGGCATGGAGTAGACGCCAACGGTTGGAGATGCGCCGACGGCCAGATCCGCTACGCCGACCGGAGATACGCCGACGGCCACCGTCGGCACAACAGTACGCCGACGGCTTGCCCATGTACGCCGACGGCTGGTGGCCGTCGACATATAACCGTTTTCCTGTAGTGCCAGGCCACCAGATTTCAAATCTCATATTTTACACTTCGGTGCCTCATTAAAAAAAGCGAAATATTCTTCAGTGGGAGACGACATTTCCATTGACAGCGAGATGTCTGTGGTGACTTCGTCAATCTCATGATCCGTCGGATTAGTTTCTTGGACTCAGTTTCTCTGAGGTGCTCATAGAGGTAGGGTGTGCGTGTGTTCGTTCATATGGTTGAGTGTATTAATGTGTGTGTGAGTGTCTGTGTTTGTACTATGTTTCGCACAAAAGAAAAATGAACACCGAAAGAATGACACACGATGCCAGATACTGCTGACTGCATTGAAGCAGACACTCGTTACCACGCGCGATAGAAAGCACCTAAAAACCCCGCTCGCCCTACGCGCTCATGCGAGCGGCTGGGCGAACCCTAGAGGGCTGCACCGCCGGTCCCTTTCCAACTTTGTCTTTCTTCCTCGTCGCCATCAGAGGGCGCTACCGGGCGAAGCTCCGAGGGCACCAGTGATAGCGGCCCCCCCTCCTCCCCTTCGCACGGTGGTGGCGGAGCGGGCTGCTACGATTGGCAGGGGCGCGGCAACGGTGTGGCAGCTACATGTGCTAGACGTGCTTGCAGGCGATTGAACCTTGGGTGGCAAGCCGACCCATGTCTCTATGGCCAGCTTAAGGACCTCCCGGTTGGTGGCTCTGCATGGATCTAGTCCTGGAAGCTCTTGAGCGGGGAGCTACGGCTCGGAGGACGGCGCAAGAGTGTCCGTTCCTCTCGGGTGATGGTGGAGAGTGCTCTTCCACCCACCCCTCCCCCCCTTTGCTCTGCTTGCGTGGCTCGTGGATTCACACCCGGCGAGTTGATGCTCGCGGGTGACGCTGCCCATGGGGTTTTCAGCTAGTTTAAAGGATCTGGGGTCTCTTATTTGTTTCGAGGTGATGATGTCGGGGTGCTTGGAAGCAGGGGCGGCGGCCTTGGATAGGTGGGTGGCATCGACCTTGCCGGCGGGGAACGGTTGTTGGTGTTGTTCCTACTCTCTGTGGTTGCTTGGGTTGCGCGGAGGTAGGTGGCTGTGGCCGTTGGCGACATCGGTGGCCTGAGCCTGATCTTGAAGACCTTAGCCTTCGGTACCGAATGCAACTCCTCTTGATCAGCTTCTAGTGGCAAGAGAGTAGCTTGGCGGCGGGTTTCGAGGGCTGGGTAAACCGTTGGTTGTTTTCAACCACGACGGTGGCAGCGCTTCCTCGATGCCCCCTTCCCGAAGGCGCCGTTGAGGTCTCTTGTTTTCCCCCTTACCCCTCAATTCATGGGTGAAAACCCTAGGCTCTCGTTGGGCAACATCGACGCTTGAGTGTCGTTATCCTCCTTGGAGGAGTTGCCTTGGGAAGTTAGTGGATTGGATGGGTTGTGCTTTGTCCGTGACTTTGACGCTTCTCTTCAACAATGATCTTCAACTTGTTCAAGATGTTTTTTTGGTGGTATCGCATCTTCGGTGCTCTGTGCTCTGGTGCGTAGAGTGATGGTTGTGCAGTTTAGGGGCGCACTCCATTGTCCAAACCTGCACTTGTAGCTCCGATCCTCAAGGATCTCTCTTTGTCGCCGCTGTGCTTGCGCTTGCGACGTACTCCAAGTGTAGTTTTTGAAGTGCTTTGCTAGTTTCTTTTAAACTTGTACTAACGTGTGTTCTTCATTACCATGTATCCTAGCCGGTTGATGGCTTATTAATTTAAAGTTAATCTTTTGGAGCCTTATGTTTAGAAATAGGAAACACTAGGTAAAAAGATGTTGATTGCAGAAGGGCGTTCGGGCTGGGTTGCGGCAAGCCTCTGCACTGGAGACGGTCTCCGTCCAGCAACGGTTTTGTGGTTGGCGCAAGGCAAAGAATCTGCAGCTTGCCGGCCGAGCTCAAGATGGCCAAATCTGCAGGCCGATCGAACAGGTAGAACACTCTCCTCCACGTTCTAATGCACAACTGAAGCAGTCTCGCTCGCTCGATCTCGATAATATTACCAGACACCAATTTTTTTTTGACTGTACCAGACACCAATTGATCACATAGCCCAAGAAATTCCGTGAGGGCGGCTGAGCCATGCTACCTGAATGGCAGCATCACGCAGTGAGCCGGTGACGTGGAGCGTCTGCAGCTTGTTTGGGCAAAGGCTGAAACATCCGAGACTCCATTTGAACAGAAGGAGTTCGTTTTAGAAAATGGTGCATATCAAGATTAAAGCTCGAGAAATTCAGGTTTCTCAAGCCTTGTTGCTTGCAATCAGTCCCTTTTTCAAGCCGTGACGTTAAGTGCTTTCTTTGAAACCTCGTCGATCCTAGTACCTGCTTGTCGATTTTATTCAGAGATCTCTATATTAGTCACGATCGGGAATTCAAGATGCAGGCAAGATCGAAAGGGAACAGCTAAACAGGGAAAAATAAACCAAAAACAACAGGCAAGACGATCCATATGTACAAAACGTAGTAGAACCATAAAAACACAAAGCACGCCGTGCACCAGCGAGGCTGAAGCATCATCAGCTTGGCGCGAACCGGTCGAGGAGGAGGCAGACGGTGGCCTCCGGCATAACCGCGCCCGCGCCGCCGCGGCACGTCGCCACTACCGGCAGGCCATCCTTGGCCCCGATCGCAGCTGCATCGGCTGCCTTCTCCTTCTTGGCCTGCGCGCCGTTCTTGCTGGACGCCTCGAGCTCGGTGCGGCCGCCGTGCAGCCGGGAGGAGATCTGGCAGAGCCAGACGCCGACCATGTTCGGCGATGGCGGCTGCGACGGCAGTGAAACCGACGACGACGACATGGCCAGACTAGATGAGATCGCTTGGAATTGGAAGCAGAGTGTGTGTATTTCGCTTTTCGCTCTGCCTGGTCTTTATATATAATTGGCAGCACACTGACATAGTTGCTTCAACAAATATCTAGATGCGGTGGAAACGTCAAAAACTACCGAAGATTGGCACGAGACCGGAGAACAGCGGCGCGCGCGCGGCGGCGGATGCATGTACCCGGCCAAGCGAGGTCGCCGCAGCAGTCATTGGCCTTATCGTCCGGCGTCCGACACAGCCGGGTAGGCCGGTACACGCGACAGCGAGCGGCGTCTCGTCCTATCTGGAATTATTGGGCGACACCACACTGGAGCGCAAAGCACGAGCCTAGCTTCCGCGTCAGTGCGTCGCCGGGACGTTTTTCCATCCTCGTGGTGCCCAAGTGTACGCTTCACGTGGAGTCGAAAACGACACACTGATGGCTGCTCTATTATGAAGTTCACATTGTGCAAGTTCAAGACTGAGCGAAACTGAGGAGTAAGTTTGTTGATTCTTGCGAACAACAAGGCCCAGCAAGGCAGGAAGCATGAGCCCAGCAAGGAGAAATAATGTCAAAGCCCACCCGCGTACGATCGTCCTCCCGCTCGGCTTGCACACCAAAGGCCGAAAGGAAGGGCCATGTGATTTGCCTTGTAACTAGCGAAAAATTTCTTTGCCTCCCAAACTCAATGACACATATTTATTTATTTATTTTTTAAAAAATCATATTCAAAGGCTTCAAACAAATCTGGAAAAATATCTAGATGTGGTCGATAATTTATCCTATAAACATGCAAAATTTCAAAGCTAAATTCTTTAAATTCTAGGCTACACAGAAATGACAAAATTAGATAAATTTTGGACCATTCAAAATAAGCATTGTTGACTAGAACCAGATCCATATTTTTCCCCATTTTTATGTATCTGATAATACAAAGTGTTTCAAATCAGGATTTTACACGTTTAAATCATTGACTACATCCAAAATATTTTCTTTGGTTTTTAGTTATAATTTTTCTAAAACTGTAGGAATGATTTTTTATTTTTAAAAAAATAAAAGGAGCATTGGAACTCGGGATCCAAAAATATATATACTATGTAACTAGCCACAATAAATAGAGGATGAGAGGAGTAAAGAGATTGAAGATTGAGACAGACTCACGTGAGACCTCGAAGCAATTCCTCAAGGGCATGTTTGGTATGATGGGCATTTCTATGAGGGACATGCCTTGGGAGGCATAGCCAGTCCAAAACAAGCTCCGGACCACGTCGTGGAATTTGTTTGGCAATCTATGAAGGAACTTTCTACAATAGGTAAGCAACTATTGCCCCTATGTTTTGTAGACTGCGCACTATCTTTTTGGCTCGGGTGATGCACGTCATTGATGTTAGGTTGCACAAATGAGGTTCCATATTATTACCATAGTCCAAACAAGATGAGCTTACCATGCCATTGCCTATTGCATCCAATCATAGAGGAATCTGAAGAACACGATCTTGACGATCACCATGATTAGGCCGACGATGATGAAATCTTCCAGCCTATACTCTCTCAAACCTGAGGTGCTCCTTTGCATATAGGCATAGGTACAATAGCCAATGGCTGATTAACCATTTCCTTATTAGCAATAGCATGACCAGCCAAGATGCTATGGTACTCCTCTTGTGCGTCCACCAAATTATCATATCCTCTCTTGCTGTTGTTAGAGAAACCATTCATTTGATCTTGTCAGATCCTCCATGAATTGTAGATATCTAGATGCCTCCCTCTTAACACCACATACCACTAAAATGGCATAGGAAGAACAAGTAAGCTCGAGCATCACAAGCACTAATGAAATCATAACAAAGTATCACAATTCAAAGCAGATCATAACTAAGAGGGGCATGCATGATCATTACCATAAGTGGATCACAAGTTCATCCTACCACTACAACTATGGTTTCAACCTACAAAAGTGGGTGTCATCCTAACATCGCAAGTTCATCATCACTTGAGGGGTTTAGTATATATATAACGTCATCAAAATATACAGGACATCAAAGGTTTGTATGCCCTAGATAGAACAAAAGTGTACATCATCATCATAACCTCCATGCATGCTTCCCTGCTCATGGCCCAAAGGCCACCACAGGTCAGGTCTACAGAGTGTAGTAGTACTTGGCCAGGTATGTCGACATGAAGGGGAGCAATTCCATTGTCCCCTTCTGTGTAGCCTTCTTAGCGTCAGCGCGGTTCTTGGTCTTTGTCTTCTTTGTGGGCGGAAATCCTTGTCGCAACCTATGTAGCAACCTTGTCCACCAGGATAGACAGAGGGCCCTCCTCCACCGGCAGTTGCACCACCTAGGTCTCAGCATTGGGTTGCGAACCGGCCATAAAGGAAGGGTTAATGAGTCCCCAACGCAGATCATGGCCTGGGTAAAATCGTCACACATCAAGTCCTACATTCAGCACTCACCACATATCATTGCAACAACATGCTAATCCACTAGTACATAGGATGCAAAGACAAAATATTTTACACAAGAGGTAGGACATGGTGTTTTGGCTCATAGTTCTAAATGCACCTATTAAGAAAAATGATTTTTATGTTTATTCGAGAATGTTGAAAAATTATGAAGAAAAATCCCGGATTTACATTTGAACATTCTATGTTCACACACAAAATTTTGTGGAAAAAAGACATTTTGTGTGGCCTATGTAAAAAGATAAAAACATGTCACGTACAAAGCTATTTTGAATCACCGGGAATTTTCTTTTTTACACAACCCATAAAAAATATCATTTCTTTGCGAATCTTACTATCTGAACATAGAATGTCAGGATATACATCCAAAATTTAATATATTTTTTGGAATTTTTAGATGTTTTGAAATATAATTTTTCACAACTGGTGCATATACACCTATGAGCCAAAGATGATTTCCCACAAGATGTGAATCTATATAGCTACAAGTTGAAGATAAACAAGACACCACACATGGCAGTGATAGATCTCATGAACATTTATACTATAAGAACATATCAACCCTACAAATGCTACATTAGTTCGGACCCTAGCACACTAAGATCTAGCTAGATCTGCCCTACCACACCAAGATCTAACCGTAGCATACGAAGGTTGAGGTGTGGTTACTTATAGTCATAAATGGATGCAAAGGTGAACTCCGCAAAGAAGAGGAAGTAGCCTTGCCACCGCCGCTGGCCAAAGATTGGAGCGCCTCTTACCTTCTGAGCAACCCTATAGTGGAACTTGAAAGGGGGTGGGGGGTTTGGAATCGGGTGGTGAGAGTGGAGGGTAGAAATAAGGGGAGGGCATTGTGCACCTTATTTATGGTATCCATCTCATAAAAAACCACTCATTTTCCCTAATTAAATAGCTCTAGTTTGTAAAGTTGTCTACCTTGACAAGATACATAACTCTGCAAAAAATGGGGTCATTATCATGAAGTGTGCCATGGATTTTGCCATCACCAAGGTCACTCATTCATGGTAGAAATGATTTTTAATAAGGTTTTTTTTTCCTCAACCCACCATATGACTAGTTTATTATTTTGCATCGGACTACAAGCCATATTGTGACTCCTTGCGCAAGTTTTCCAATTTTTGATTTTTTTTAGATTGGATTCAACACTTGTGGGATCTTGAATTTGTACTAGGAGGAAATAGAGCATGTGTTTCGTCATTATTTTGGGCTTACGCACCATCAGGGCACCTCCTTGTATTTTTCAAAAAATAATTAAAGCGTATTTTTCAGGGCACCTCCCCCGTTCAAATATGAATTTAGTCGGACTAAACACTACAAATAAATCAGTATATGGCTGCACTGATGACGGGAAAATGGCGGCGACAAAAATAGCTAATGCGGGTCCATGTCATAGAGACATATAGTATATAAATTTAAAGTTGCGCGAATGTAAATGACTAATATCAAAGATTGCGGTTCATTACTTCCGGAACTCATACATTTGCATATAAACTCCGTTAATTACATCTCCGAAGAGAAAACCCCTGATTAAGAATTCCAACATATCTATTACATAGCATTACATCATAGGGATTTCTATTTTCGTGCCCTCAGGTCCTTAGTTGTACTCAGTTTTCCCCAGCTCCTTAGTTTTTCCTCAGTTTTCCCCAAGCCCTTGTTTGAAACCCGCAGAAGCAGCTCATACGGCAGGATTCCCGTTTAGTTGACGTTCTGTCACGTGTGGGGCCGCGTCTTGTGGGGCCGAGTCGTGTGGGCCCGCGTCGCGTTGGGCTGGTAGAAAGGGACCGCGTGGGACAGGACGAGAAGCGTTTGGTTGCACGTGAGCAGGAGCTGGGTTCTGTCTCTCTCGGCCCCAAATTGGCATTATTAAGTGCACCTTTTTCCCCTCTTTCTCTCTCGTCCTTTTCACCAAATTAGTATAAAATCTAGAGAAGCTTGCATTTCGACTTTCTTCAATTATTTGTGCCTTTTGGCCCTCGTTGTTTGCCCAATATGGCAGCAAATCTAGTACTCCCTCCGGTCCATATGTATGTAGTTAAATCTAGAAGCAAATCTCCGAGGATAATGTACGATAAATTCACGGTCATAGTAAATCAAGAAAACTAAGTACGGCCAACAAAATATAGTAGACTAGGGATAGATAATCCCTAGATAATATGGATAGATAATAGGCTGCATACACAGCAGCCAACATAGTAACGAGGTTCTTCACGGCACCATCATACTAACATAACAACAAGGGATCCCTAGCTAACAACAAAGGGATCCCAACAACAAACTAGGAGGCAGCAGCGGCGAGCAGCACACGTTCGGGACTCCGCCTACCCCATCCGGCTCTCCCTCCACTTGTTGCTCTTGCTCCCCTTGGGAGCCTTGGGCTTGAGCGGAGGCATGCGCCCGACGGAGATCTCCACCCGCTGCAAGCTGCGGAGGTGCATGCCGAACGCCCTGTGCTTGGCGCGGAAGGAGTGGACGTTCACCGTCGTGCCGACCTTGGGGAAGGTGTTGCTGATGTTCTCGGCATGCGTGACGAAGCAGTTGAAGTCCGTGGCGCCGAGTCTCCGAGTGCGGAAGGGGCACCTGTACACCTCCTTGGCGAAGTAGGAGATGTGCCGGCCGACCTGCAGCCTCCGCAGCACTCGGCGAGTCTTGACGTCCTCCTCCTCTTCGTCGTTGCCGACGTCGCTGCCAGTACATCCGATCCATATCAAACAGAAACTAGTGAATGAGTTGCAACGATGACTAACGTACATGATAACAAAGTTAAGAAAAACAGAGTCAGCCTCGGTTAGAGTGGACATGATTATATATCTACGGGGAAGGTATAAGCGAACTAAAGCTCATGCACAACAGATTTGTACACAGCAATGGTTCGCTGAACCCTCCTCGTAAAAATTTGTGCCCAACCATTCATCATAGGCAAAGAAACAGATTCTAGATCTGAACTAGATCTGAACTTGAACACATTCGAGATTATTTGCAAAATTAAACGGTTGATATCTTTTGATTAGTGCATAAAATAACTGATTGAGATCCCATGATTACTTGCATAAATTAACTGATTGAGATCCAATATTACTTGCATAAATTAACCGAACAGCCGAACCCCAAATCTTAAACGAAATCAAGAAGTGATCAAAACAAAATGGAATAAAATCGGCGCAAATATTAGCCCAATACTCATCCATCTACAGATCCATCTACACCAGCAAAAATAGGGTTCAAAAAGGAATGGGGAACAAAAAAGGAAGCAAACCGTAGTTACCTCGTTCCATGGGTCCTCCGGGGAGGTGTCGTAGGGGTTCGGGGGCGGGACGTACGGCACGGGGTCGTAGGGGTCCCATCCCGCCGGGATCCGACCGCCACCGGCGGCGGCAGCCTCCGATGCACCGGCGACGGCGGCGGCGGCGTCGTCCGTCGAGGGGACGGGGCCGAAGATGGAGGCGTCGCGCTTCGAGCCAACCTCGACGATGGGATTGGCATTCCCCTTGTCCATCTCTCCGGCGGAGGAAGAGGAAGAGGGAGAGGGTTTTTTGCTTTGGAGAAGATGATGGGACGTGAGAGAGTTGGCGATGCGTGAGCGAGTGAGAGTGACAGAGAGAGTGCGAGGAGGCGTCTATAAAGGCGAGGGGTGGTTAATGCGACCCGCGTCCTACGCGTGCACAGGTGCACGTCTGCACGTCTTGGATTTCTGCAACGCGATACGCGTCCACGATTGCACGTCTCGACTTCTCCACCGCGACCCGCGTCTACGCGTCAACAATTGCACGTGTCCTCGAGTCTAACCCTGGAAATTTAGATATACTCAGGTATACCCTCGAGTCTTATACTAGCATTTTTTGTGTGCTCAATTTTCCCCTCGAGTGCTAATACTGGCTAGTGCAATATACTCAGTTTTACCCTCAAGTGGCTGGTCAACGGAGAGTCAACAAATGGGATTAACTAGTTAAATGAGTCATTTAATGTGCAAAAAAATCCTAAAAAGAGTGGCACTTACTCATGGAGTCTTTACCACAAATTGCCACTTCTCAAATCATAGATAAATCATAGATAAATCATAGATAAATCAAGTTTTACCACAAATTGCCACTTCTCAAATCACCTAGTAGCTATGAAGGTGCATGGTTTTCCACAATAAGCCCTTCCCAAAACAGCTTCCCCCAAATCATACTTTGTCTAAATGAGGCCACAATTCTCACACCGATGTATATTGGTATTGCAAATAGTTTGAGGTAGGCCAAGATGGGTTTCATTGTACAAAACACGCATTTTCCATTTTTTAAATCTCATATTTGAATCCCTTAGTCTATTTACTACTCGGGTGCCCTTGGTTTCTTGATAGTACTCAGTTTTGCCCTCTCTCTTCACAAATTCTCGCGGACGTGCATCATCGCTCCGATTGGTCTAGCCCATGTCACGCGGATCGTGCCCGCCGACCGTTGATCGTATGATATAGGGAACGGGCAGGATAACCCCTCTCTCTCTCTGTTGGCGGTTAATTAGCTTCCACCCTCTAAGTATGTCTGAAGGGCGGTTTTTCTGTATTATTTTTCACGCGCTAAAAATTATAAACTGTTTTAGGCGTTATTTTTCACGCAAAAAATGATAAACCATCACCGATTTGTTGTTACCATTACTTTTCACGCAAAAAAAAATGATAAACCATCACCGATTTGTTGTTGCCATTACTTTTCACGCAAAAAAATGATAAACCATCAACAATTTGTTGTAGCCATTACTTTTCACGCAAAAAATGATAAACCATCAACAATTTGTTGTAGCCATTACTTTTCACGCAAAAAATGATAAACCATCAACAATTTGTTGTAGCCATTACTTTTCACGCAAGCCCAAATGATAAAACATCAATAATTTGTTGTTGCCATTACTTTTCACGCAAAAAATATGATAAACCATCACCGATTTGTTGTTGCCATTACTTTTCACGCAAAAAATGATAAACCATCAACAATTTGTTGTAGCCATTACTTTTCACGCAAAAAATGATAAACCATCAACAATTTGTTGTAGCCATTACTTTTCACGCAAGCCCAAATGATAAACCATCAACAATTTGTTGTTGCCATTACTTTTCACGCAAAAAATATGATAAACCATCACCGATTTGTTGTTGCCATTACTTTTCACGCAAAAAAAATGATAAACCATCAACAATTTGTTGTAGCCATTACTTTTCACGCAGAAAAAACCTAATTTGTTACAAAAGCTGGTTTCAGTGAGACCTAACCAAGTTTGGCATACATGATGGCATACCTATAACAACAAGGAATATCTAAAAGGGAAAGTTTCAGAAAATTTGAAATTTAGGGTGAAAATGATGCCATACATGATGCTTGTTTTTCGAGGTTTTGACCTGAAAATCAATTGGGTATTGTAAAGGGAAATAAAAAGTTCGAAAAATGTAAAAACGAAACAATCTATCTATCTATGTATAGAAGATCAGCTGTATGAAATTTGAGGTTATTTAGAGAAGGTAGAAAAAATCACCTTGTTAGAAAAGCTGGTTTCGAGCGAGACGAAACGGCATGCGCTTAAGCAAAGTGATTTTTTCGAACATCTCCAAATGACCCCAAATTTTCCATACATGATGCCATACGTGTAACAACAAGGAACCCTATCTAAAAAGTGTCAAAAAAGTTTGCCCAACCGTATAGCTCTATCAAAAAGAACCTCACCATGGCGCTAGTATAATTTTGGGATAGTTACAAACTTTCGTTACCTAACCTTCAACATGAAACTTGTTTCAAATTCATTTTGGCCTACAAGAAACAAATCCCAACTTGATTCGAGCACCACAGCCTCCAAACGATGCCGATGCCGATATCGACATGGTCAGAACGGCTATGCTCGCCGCCACTTGCTAGGTCAACGTCGGGATGCACCCTCAATCCCGTCCCCTCATTCGATCACCGACACACCGAGAGATACCGCCGAGGCCAATGCCGAACGTACATGCTGATGCCAATGCCGAACATGCATGCACGCCGCTGTGGGCACGGCCACGCCGACCCGCTATGCTTGGACGCCACGGACCGCCGCGAGGTCTTTCCCTTCGCCACCACACTCTCCGAGCACCCACCTATACACGCCGGAAAGGAGAGACACTAGTTTTCTCTACATTGCTCGCGTTCGTGTCCGACACGGTCGGTCAAAGTTTTGAGGTGGTCGTCGATGTCGTCGACCATTTCTTCTCTTCTTTGCATGGTTAAACGCGTCTAGTTCATATCTATCTAATGCGTCCGGTCTCGCCTCATGCGGTTCTTTGTGGACGTCGATCTCATCTCGGCACCCCGCATGCCACCTCCTCCGTGCCATCGGCTGTAGAGCTCCGTTTAAAAATCTAATCCTACCCGTGTATTGCCCCTTGTATCGGCGTCATGGCCCCACTTGTCATTTGATATACCGAAGCCCCACTCGTTCGCGTTTTTGTCGGGGATACGAGCGATGCTTACGGTCAAACAAAGATGGATGGTCTGACGTGTCTTTGCGGGCTCTACGTGGCCCCACTAGTCAGAAGATAACGGTCAACCGTCGGGCAGCCGGCCGTTACATCACGTGTGATGGTTTCAGACAAACGCTTGGGTAAAACTGAGGAAAAACTAAGGAGCTGGGGAAAACTGAGCACAACTAAGGACCCGAGGGCACGAAAATAGAAATCCCTACATCATATGACTATTACAAAAAGGTGAAATAAACTAAGAAGTCCTCCTCGCGGTCGTTGATGAAATCTGCTCGCCGAACTTGAAGTTTGTCTTCCTAGATAGTTGGCATCTTTTTTTTAATATATGTTTTCCTAGCATGCTTCATTTATTTTACTACTTAAATATACGTAGCATATAATGAAGTTTTGATATAGCTAGGCATAGTATTTTCTTTGATCCTACATTTGCTGGATAGGATATATGCGCATGCATCGTCATTTATTCTTGCACTAGTATTATCAGTACAAGAAGCGCATGCAAATTTAGCTATGGAACATGCACATAACTTTTTAACTTGCATATAGCTAGCAAATATTAATTTCCACATATATGGTAGAATTTCTTTTGATGGCATCATTGTACAAAATATTGTCATTTACTTTAATATGGCGCAACTGTATTTCATAAGGTTTTCTCGGTGATGCTGATATATATTTTTTATCCGGAGGTCGAGTATTTATTGTTAACCGCACTTTGTAAATTTTGATCAATATTAGACCATTACAGTTGGAGGCGGTGCAATGTCTAGATTTATTATTATTTACATAAGAAAATCCCATTTAAATGATTTATTTAATTATCTAGTCATAATTATTATCCGAGACAAATCCGGTGTCAACATGCACATCGAGATAATTCATGATACCTTGGGAATGGCCATCCTACAAGGTCTATTACGTGTATTAGGCAGGTATTTGTTTATTTCCCTAGTGTTAGCAGCAAGATCTTCAATCCCTATAGGAATTTCTTCATTCAGTTGTTTATGCACTTCCTCTCCCGTGATTTTGTCCCCCTCCCTCCTTGCTCTTTTGTTTTTCTGCAATTGTTGCACTGGAACATCTGCCTCCACTTGTTGCACTACAACATATGCCTCCACTTGCTTCTCTTCAACATCAAGCTCTAGTTGCTGCATTTCAACATCTACCTCCAACCTGCTCCTCTTCAACATCTTCCCTCACTTTGTTGCACGTGAACATGTTGATCCACTTTCTCTTCCACAACTTCCTCAACCACAATCCCCACCACCCTTATTTACCCTCTCTTCTTGCCCTTCTTATTTCCATTCCCTTGTCTTCCTTTCTTTTGAGGATAAGCTTCAATTTCTGCATCTTCCTCAATGAAAACGGGGACATCTTCAAAGTTATGTGGAAAGGTTTTTTGCATAATTAACCTCTTGATATGACCAAATCATCCATGCCTCTTGCATTTTCTATGCTTGCTCCTAACCTTGAACCTTTTTTCCTTGGAGGCTTTCATATTAAGCCTTATGGTCCTTCCTGGGGCAGGGGCTCCTAAGAATTGGTGGTTCAAGTTTGAACCTTGTGCTAACAATCTGAAAAATAATTTTCATATGCCATTGGTGGTACATTTTCTACACATGTTGCAGCTAACTCTAACAAATTGTTGCAAACACAATCCACCTTGCTTGACTCACCAAACTTTCTTCTAGCCCATAGTTTGATGTGATGTTCTTCTAGGTATTTTTTTTTCACCTTTGGTTGTGTATATATGTTATTGAAGAAAGTATCATGCCTGCTTGGGGTGTATGTGTATGCTGATGGCCACAAGTTGTCTTCAAAGATCTTTCCTATGAATTTCTTCATGAAGTTAGTAGCGAGGTGCCACATGCATTCTCTATGATCAACCCCATGAAAAACAACATCAGCAATATTATATAGCCCCTTGCATGCATCACTGTGCATCACCAATCCTGGAGGTTAACCTATTACTCCACGTATCCTCTCTATGAACCATGTCCAGCTTTCATTAGACACACCCTCAAGAATTAAATAAGATATTGGAAAAAAAGAAATTATGGGCAGCTACAACACTTCATGTAGCTATATGTCATCTGAACTTCACTGTCAAAGAATTTGAGTCTATTGACAAGCTAGCAAGAGCGGATACGGAAGTTTTCTTGCGATGCGATACTAGATACACCCTCATACGTGTCACGTACACATTGTCCAATTTTCCAATAAAAAATAATAAAGTAGCAGAACCCGTGGGATACCTCTATAATATGGTAAATATACCAAAACCTAGCGGGTCCACTTGATGAATACCCTCAATCAACATGAACTACTTGCGCAACCCACTCCCTCTCGTTAACCTAGTATCAGCCATCATTGCCATGTATTTCTCGCCGGCGTCGCTAAAGAGGAGACGCCCCTCACCAGTGTGTATTACAACAGTCTAGAAACACGTTCCAACATTCCTTCACACAGACAAAACATCTCCTGAAGCATCTCTTGTCTACCATTTTACATTTCCTCCCTCTTGAGGATCTTACTCTTCCTCTCACAAATTTGTAATCAATGTCCACAACACTTCCGGGCGATCTCTTCTCTACCTCTTCTCCGAAACTGTATAACATGTGGAAACTATCATTCCACTTTACTTGAACTAGGACCAAAGCCATCTTCTTCCCATAATAAACTCTATGGTAGGGAATTACCACATTGAACTTCTCAGCAAGCTTCTTAATCAATTCAACAAGTCCAAATTCTTGATCTTCCCTCACCCCAATCAAGTATTGTAGCACCAATCCACTTTGTTGAAGAAGGTCTTATTTTGTCACTTGAAGCACTATTAGGAGAATTGGGTTTCTTGGTGTTCACCTTAATCAACATCGGACAATGATTTAATAAGATGAACACCATTTATAAAAAGATAAAATTTGAAAACAAATAAAAAATAGAGTATTGCAAGCTCTAGTGGGTACCCCCTACTCATCAGGGATGCATGCAGTCTCCACTTACACACTTTAGTTTCAGTACAAGGCAACCTTAGTATTTTACTACTTTCTGTGACATACTAAAACCCAACTTTTATTACGAAAGTAGCAACAGATATCTATAGTCCTCCACACTATCAAAGATAATCCCTTCATCTATTGTTGGGTTGTCCTTGTCAAAATGTATGATTGCACTGTCCTCATATTCATCCTGATATTGCAACCCATTTCCTCATGCATCCTTCTCCACATCTATCCCATAGTCAGGCTCAAAGTTTCGGGCAACAAAATATTCCCTACGTTCCATCCTATCTGGATCAGCAGCTACAATTAGGCATGCTTTCTACGTCGTCCTGCTAGCTTGGCATTATATAGCACACAAAATGAGCAGCTTCTTGGTAACGCTCGGTTGAGTAAGGAGAAGTTGCTCGGTTTCTCTAATTGATGGTCTGAAATCATTGATAGCACGCTATTCTCGTATCTCTTTGTTAACAATATGGACCGACATCAGCATAGTCGTCGTGCCCAGGTGTCTACCCAACATTAGGGACAAATTAGAGTCAGTTCTAAAATCGCAAAAACTGTTAAAATTGAGGTCATAGTACCTGGGAAGGAATCCCTCGTTTTGGCGACAAGGAAACTTGCCAAATTCCATTTGCAAGTAATCTAGAGTCAGGTCTACCGTGTCTACTGTCAATCGATAGTCAAATCCAACGCTAAGTGTAATTTAACCATCGGGAAGGGTTTGAGTTTGACACCCGTGCCAGATCTTCAATAGAAAAACCAGATGCAGCAAATGTCCTACGGTTACAAACACATATCCTTGTGATTACTAAGGGGATCTGAATCGCTTATTAAAGTAATAAACACATTAGACAAGGAATTTCAATTCTTACCCTTCACGAAGGACAAACGTCACATTCACAAAGCTCCATGGCTGCAAAACTTCCTGCAGCCTTTGTCTCTGCGTTGAACCCGCCCACAATCTTTGAGTTTGCCGGATCCATCTCCATATCAAGATCCGCTTCACATCAACCTTTGAAAACGTGACAACGATGACCGGGGCTCACACACTCCATTTCCGACCGCAAGAGGATAGGGACCATGAGGGAGGGCAAGAGGGCGTGTAGGCGTGCACGAACATGCTAAGGTAAGGCCCTAAGAGTGCACAATGGTGGGCAACAGAGTAGTGGTGACGGGAGGAGCAGAGTAGGGAAGGAGAGAAGCGAGCGACAAAGAATGAGAAATGACTATAAAATTGTGTGTCAAAACCTCGAACCTAGGACGTGAGCCACCTTTCCTACATTGGTGGGGCCATGTGTAAGCATAGCGGTTACAACATTCAAACGAGGTACAACCAAATGTAAGAAAATGAGTTAGAACGTCGACGCGAGGTGAGACCTGTGATATGTCCCAAACGTATCTATAATTTCTTATGTTCCATGCCACATTATTGATGATATCTACATGTTTTATACACATTATATGTCGTATTTATGCATTTTCCGGCACTAACCTATTAACAAGATGCCGAAGAGCCGATTCTTTGTTTTACGCTGTTTTTGGTTTCAGAAATCCTAGTAAGGAAATATTCTCGGAATTGGACGAAATCAACGCCCAGGGGCCTATTTTGCCACGAAGCTTCCAGAAGACCGAAGAGAAGACGAAGTGGGGCCACGGGGCGCCGCCACACTAGGGCGGCGCGGCCCAGGGGGGCCCGCGCGGCCCTAGCGTGTGGGGCCCCCGTGACCCCTCCGAGGCTGCCCTTCCGCCTACTTAAAGCCTCCGTCGCGAAACCCCCAGTACCGAGAGCCACGATACGGAAAACCTTCCAGAGACGCCGGCGCCGCCAATCCCATCTCGGGGGATTCAAAAGATCGCCTCCGGCACCCTGCCGGAGAGGGGAATCATCTCCCGGAGGACTCTTCACCGCCATGGTCGCCTCCGGAGTGATGAGTGAGTAGTTCACCCCTGGACTATGGGTCCATAGCAGTAGCTAGATGGTCGTCTTCTCCTTATGTGCTTCATTGTTGGATCTTGTGAGCTGCCTAACATGATCAAGATCATCTATTTGTAATGCTATATGTTGTGTTTGTCGGGATCCGATGGATAGAGAATACTATGTTATGTTAATTATCAATCTATTACCTATGTGTTGTTTATGATCTTGCATGCTCTCCGTTATTAGTAGAGGCTCTGGCCAAGTTTTTGCTCTTAACTCCAAGAGGGAGTATTTATGCTCGATAGTGGGTTCATGCCTCCATTAAATGCGGGACGAGTGACGGAAAGTTCTAAGGTTGTGGATGTCGTTGTTGCCACTAGGGATAAAACATTGATGCTATGTCCAAGGATGTAGTTATTGATTACATTACGCACCATACTTAATGCAATTGTCCGTTGTTTGCAACTTAATACTGGAAGGGGTTCGGATGATAATCTGAAGGTGGACTTTTTAGGCATAGATGCATGCTGGATAGCGGTCTATGTACTTTGTCGTAATGCCCAATTAAATCTCACTATATTTATCATATCATGTATGTGCATTGTTATGCCCTCTCTATTTGTCAATTGCCCGACTGTAATTTGTTCACCCAACATGCTATTTATCTTATGAGAGAGACACCTCTAGTGAACTGTGGACCCCGGTCCTATTCTTTACATCGAATACAATCTACTGCAATTGTTCTTTACTGTTTTCTGCAAACAATTATCTTCCACACAATACGGTTAATCCTTTGTTACAGCAAGCCGGTGAGATTGACAACCTCACTGTTTCGTTGGGGCAAAGTACTTTGGTTGTGTTGTGCAGGTTCCACGTTGGCGCCGGAATCCCTGGTGTTGCGCCGCACTACACTTCGCCGCCATCAACCTTCAACGTGCTTCTTGGCTCCTACTGGTTCGATAAACCTTGGTTTCTTTCTGAGGGAAAACTTACTGCTGTGCACATCACACCTTCCTCTTGGGGTTCCCAACGGACGTGTGTGTTTCACGCGCATCAAGACTGTTTTCTGGCGCCGTTGCCGGGGAGATCAAGACACGCTGCAAGGGGAGTCTCCACAATCCAACCTCTTTACTTTGTTTTTGTCTTGCTTTATTTTATTTACTACTTTGTTTGCTGCACCTAAACAAAACACACACAAAAAAATAGTTGCTAGCTTTACTTTATTTACTGTCTTGTTCTCTATATCAAAAACACAAAAAAATTAGTTACTTGCATTTACTTTATCTAGTTTGCTTTATTTACTGTTGCTAAAATGAATACTCCTGAAAACACTAAGTTGTGTGACTTCACAAACACTAATAATAATGATTTCCTATGCACACCTATTGCTCCACCTGCTACTACAGCAGAATTCTTTGAAATTAAACCTGTGAATCTTGTCATGAGAGAACAATTTTACTGGTGTTAGTTCTGATGATGCTGCTGCACATCTTAATAATTTTGTTGAACTATGTGAAATGCAAAAGTATAAGGATGTAGATGGTGATATTATTAAATTGAAATTGTTTCCTTTCTCATTAAGAGGAAGAGCTAAAGATTGGTTGCTATCTTTGCCTAAGAATAGTATTGATTAATGGACTAAATGTAAGGATGCTTTTATTGGTAGATATTATCCTCCCGCTAAAATTATATCTTTGAGAAGTAGCATAATGAATTTCAAGCAATTAGATAATGAACATGTTGCTCAAGCATGGGAGAGAATGAAATCTTTGGTAAAGAATTGCCCAACCCATGGACTGACTACTTGGATGATCATCCAAACCTTCTATGCAGGACTAAATTTTTCTTCGCGGAACCTATTGGATTCAGCTGCTGGAGGTACCTTTATGTCCATCACTTTGGGGGCGGCTACAAAGCTTCTTGATGATATGATGATAAATTACTCTGAATGGCACACGGAAAGAGCTCCACAAGGTAAGAAGGTAAATTCTGTTGAAGAAACCTCCTCCTTGAGTGATAAGATTGATGTGATTATGTCTATGCTTGTGAATGGTAGATCTAATGTTGATCCTAATAATGTTCCTTTAGCTTCATTGGTTGCTCAAGAAGAAAATGTTGATGTGAATTTCATTAAAAATAATAATTTCAACAACAATGCTTATAGGAACAATTACAGTAACAACTATAGGCCATATCCTTCGCTAATGGTAATGGTTATGGTAATTCTTATGGGAATTCTTACAACAATAATAGGAGTGTACCCCCTGTTCTTGAAGCCATGCTTAAAGAATTTATTAGTACACAAACTGCTTTTAACAAATCTGTTGAGGAAAAGCTTGATAAAATTGATATTCTTGCTTCTAGAGTTGATAGACTTGCCTCTGATGTTGATCTTTTAAAATTGAAAGTTATGCCTAATAAGGATATTGATAATAAGATTACTACTACAGCAAATGCCATCCAAGTTAGAATTAATGAGAATATAAGATTAATGGCTGAATTGCGTGCTAGGTGGGATAGAGAAGAAAATGAAAACTAGCTAAAGAGAATAATGTAGCTAAAGTTTGGACTATTACCACCACTAATAATGTTGATTCCTCACATGTTGCTGCACCTCCTACTATCAATGGTAAAATAATTGGTGTTGGCAATGTTTCTACCCCTAGTGCAAAGCGTACAAAACTGCCTGAAATTGCTAAAACTGCTGAAACTTGCTTGTGATAAAAGCTGCTAAATTTTTTCCAACATTGGGGGTGATGATCCCATTGCTGTAGATCATAATGGTTTGGATTTTGATGATTGTCACATCTCTGAAGTTATAAAGTTCTTACAAAAACTTGCTAGAAGTCCTAATGCTAGTGCTATAAATTTGGCCTTTACGAAACATATTACAAATGCTCTCATAAAAGCTAGAGAAGAGAAACTAAAACTTGAAACCTCTATTCCTAGAAAGTTAGAAGATGGTTGGGAGCCTATCATTAAGATGAGGGTCAATGATTTTGATTGTAATGCTTTATGTGATCTTGGTGCAAGTATTTACGTGCCTAAGAAAGTCTATGATATGCTTGACTTGCCACCATTGAAAAATTGTTATTTGGATGTTAATCTCGCTGATAATGCTAAAAAGAAACCTTTGGGGAGAGTTGATAATGTTCGCATTATGGTTAACAATAACCTTGTCCCCGTTGATTTTGTTGTCTTGGATGTTGAATGCAATGCATCTTGTCCCATTATATTGGGAAGACCTTTTCTTGAACCGTTGGTGCTACTATTGATATGAAGGAAGGTAATATTAAATATCAATTTCCTCTCAAGAAAGGTATGGAACACTTCCCTAGAAAAAGAATGAAGTTACCTTATGATTCTATTATTAGAACAAATTGTAATGTTGATGCTTCATCTCTTGATAACACTTGATTCACACTTTCTGCGCCTAGCTGAAAGGCGTTAAAGAAAAGCGCTTATGGGAGACAACCCATATTTTTACTACAGTACTTTGTTTTATATTTGAGTCTTGGAAGTTGTTTACTACTGTAGCAACCTCTCCTTATCATGTTTTTGTGCCAAGTAAAGTCTCTATGGTAAAGTTGATGCTAGATTTGGATTGCTGCACAGAAACAGCATTGCTGTCTCTCACGAATTCGCGCAGAAGTCTCTGTAAAAAAATCAGAAAAATCTGAAAATTTACGTGCGTGATCCTCAGATATGTACGCAACTTTCATTAGTTTCGAGTTTTTCCGTTTGAGCAAGTCTAGTGCCCCTTTCAGGTTCGTCTTTACGGACTGTTCTGTTTTTGACAGATTCTGCCTTTTATTTCGCATTGCCGCTTTTGCTATGTTGGATGAATTTCTTTGTTCCATTAATGTCCAGTAGCTTTGTGCAATGTCCAGAAGTGTTAAGAATGATTGTGTCACCACTGAACATGTGAATTTTTGATTGTGCACTAACCCTCTAATGAGTTTGCTTGAAGTTTGGTGTGAAGGAAGTTTTCAAGGGTCAAGAGAGGAGTATGATATACTAAGATCAAGAGGAGTGAAAGCTCTAAGCTTGGGGATGCCCCCGGTGGTTCACCCCTGCATATTTTAAGAAGACTCAAGCGTCTAAGCTTGGGGATGCCCAAGGCATCCCCTTCTTCATCGACAACATCATCAGGTTCCTCCCTTGAAACTATATTTTTATTCAGTCACATCTTATGTACTTTGCTTGGAGCGTCGGTTTGTTTTTGTTTTTGTTTTTATTTGAATAAAATGGATCCTAGCATTCACTGTGTGGGAGAGAGACACGCTCCGCTGTTGCATATGGACAAATATGTCCTTAGGCTTTACTCATAATATTCATGGCGAAGGTTGAATCTTCTTCGTTAAATTGTTATATGGTTGGAATCGGGAAATGCTACATGTAGTAATTCTAAAATGTCTTGGATAATTTGATACTTGGCAATTGTTGTGCTCATGTTTAAGCTCTTGCATCATATACTTTGCACCCATTAATGAAGAAATACATAGAGCTTGCTAAAATTTGGTTTGCATATTTGGTCTCTCTAAAAGTCTAGATAATTTCTAGTATTGAGTTTTGAACAACAAGGAAGACGGTGTAGAGTCTTATAATGTTTACAATATGTCTTTTATGTGAGTTTTGCTGCACCGGTTCATCCTTGTGTTTGTTTCAAATAACCTTGCTAGCCTAAACCTTGTATCGAGAGGGAATACTTCTCATGCATCCAAAATCCTTGAGCCAACCACTATGCCATTTGTGTCCACCATACCTACCTACTACATGGTATTTCTCCGCCATTCCAAAGTAAATTGCTTGAGTGCTACCTTTAAAATTCCATCATTCGCCTTTGCAATATATAGCTCATGGGACAAAATAGCCTTAAAAACTATTGTGGTATTGAATATGTACTTATGCACTTTATCTCTTATTAAGTTGTTTGTTGAGCGATAACCACGTTCCCGGGGACGCCATCAACTCTTTGTTGAATATCATGTGAGTTGCTATGTATGTTCGTCTTGTATGAAGTAAGGGCGGTTTTCACAAACAAATGGTTTGAGTATGCATACTGTTAGAGAAGAACATTGGGCCGCTAACTGAAGCCATGAATCATGGTGGAAGTTTCAGTTTGGACATAAAACCTCAATCTCTTATGAGAATATTAGCTGTTGTTGAATGCTTAAGCATTAAAAGAGGAGTCCATTATCTGTTGTCTATGTTGTCCCGGTATGGGTGTCTAAGTTGAAGAATGATCAAAAGCGAGAAATCCAATGCGAACTTTCTCCTTAGACCCTTGTACGAGGCGGCATAGAGGTACCCCTTTGTGACACTTGGTTGAAACATATGTTATGCAATGATGATCAGTGTTAACCCAAGCTAATTAGGACAAGGTGCGGGCACTATTAGTACACTATGCATGAGGCTTGCAACTTGTAAGATATAATTTACATAACTCATATGCTTTATTACTACCTTTGACAAAATTGTTTCATGTTTTCAAAATAAAAGCTCTAGCACAAATATAGCAATCGATGCTTTCCTCTTTGAAGGACCTTTCTTTTACTTTTATGTTGAGTCAGTTCACCTATTTCTCTCCACCTCAAAAAGCAAACACTTGTGTGAACTGTGCATTGATTCCTACATATTTGCATATTGCACTTGTTATATTACCTTACATTGACAATATCCATGAGATATACATGTTATAAGTTGAAAGCAATCTGCTGAAACTTAATCTTCCTTTGTGTTGCTTCAATACCTTTACTTTGATTTATTGCTTTATGAGTTAACTCTTATGCAAGACTTATTGATGCTTGTCTTGAAGTACTATTCATGAAAAGTCTTTGCTTTATGATTCATTTGTTTACTCATGTCATTACCATTGTTTTGATCGCTGCATTCATTACATATGCTTACAATAGTATGATCAAGGTTATGATGGCATGCCACTTAAGAAATTATCATTGTTATCGTTTACCTACTCGAGGGCGAGTAGGAACTAAGCTTGGGGATGCTTGATACGTCCCAAACGTATCTATCATTTCTTATGTTCCATGCCACATTATTGATGATATCTACATGTTTTATACACATTATATGTCGAATTTATGCATTTTCCGGCACTAACCTATTAACAAGATGCCGAAGAGCCAGTTGTTGTTTTCTGCTGTTTTTGGTTTCAGAAATCCTAGTAAGGAAATATTCTCGGAATTGGACGAAATCAACGCCCGGGGGCCTATTTTGCCACGAAGCTTCCGGAAGACCGAAGAGAAGACGAAGTGGGGCCACGGGCGCCGCCACACTAGGGCGGCGCGGCCCGGGGGGGCCCGCGCGGCCCTAGCGTGTGGGGCCCCGTGACCCCTCCGAGGCTGCCCTTCCGCCTACTTAAAGCCTCCGTCGCGAAACCCCCGATCCGAGAGCCACGATACGGAAAACCTTCCAGAGACTCCGCCGCCGCCAATCCCATCTCGGGGGATTCAGGAGATCGCCTCCGGCACCCTGACGGAGAGGGGAATCATCTCCCGGAGGACTCTTCACCGCCATGGTCGCCTCCGGAGTGACGAGTGAGTAGTTCACCCCTGGACTATGGGTCCATAGCAGTAGCTAGATGGTCGTCTTCTCCTTATGTGCTTCATTGTTGGATCTTGTGAGCTGCCTAACATGATCAAGATCATCTATCCGTAATGCTATATGTTGTGTTTGTCGGGATCCGATGG
Organism: Lolium rigidum; assembly: GCF_022539505.1. Lineage (NCBI taxonomy): Eukaryota > Viridiplantae > Streptophyta > Magnoliopsida > Poales > Poaceae > Lolium > Lolium rigidum. The sequence goes on along the minus strand of NC_061510.1, from coordinate 310,803,171 downwards.
ATAGAGAATACTATGTTATGTTAATTATCAATCTATTACCTATGTGTTGTTTATGATCTTGCATGCTCTCCGTTATTAGTAGAGGCTGCGGCCAAGTTTTTGCTCTTAACTCCAAGAGGGAGTATTTATGCTCGATAGTGGGTTCATGCCTCCATTAAATGCAGGACGAGTGACGGAAAGTTCTAAGGTTGTGGATGTGCTTGTTGCCACTAGGGATAAAACATTGATGCTATGTCCAAGGATGTAGTTATTGATTACATTACGCACCATACTTAATGCAATTGTCTGTTGTTTGCAACTTAATACTGGAAGGGGTTCGGATGATAACTCGAAGGTGACTTTTTAGGCATAGATGCATGCTTGGATAGCGGTCTATGTACTTTGTCGTAATGCCCAATTAAATCTCACTATATTTATCATATCATGTATGTGCATTGTTATGCCCTCTCTATTTGTCAATTGCCCGACTGTAATTTGTTCACCCAACATGCTATTTATCTTATGAGAGAGACACCTCTAGTGAACTGTGGACCCCGGTCCTATTCTTTACATCGAATACAATCTACTGCAATTGTTCTTTACTGTTTTCTGCAAACAATCATCTTCCACACAATACGGTTAATCCTTTGTTACAGCAAGCCGGTGAGATTGACAACCTCACTGTTTCGTTGGGGCAAAGTACTTTGGTTGTGTTGTGCAGGTTCCATGTTGGCGCCGGAATCCCTGGTGTTGCGCCGCACTACACTTCGCCGCCATCAACCTTCAACGTGCTTCTTGGCTCCTCCTGGTTCGATAAACCTTGGTTTCTTTCTGAGGGAAAACTTACTGCTGTGCACATCACACCTTCCTCTTGGGGTTCCCAACGGACGTGTGTGTTTCACGCGCATCAAGACTGTTTTCTGGCGCCGTTGCCGGGGAGATCAAGACACGCTGCAAGGGGAGTCTCCACAATCCAACCTCTTTACTTTGTTTTTGTCTTGCTTTATTTTATTTACTACTTTGTTTGCTGCACCTAAACAAAACACACACAAAAATTAGTTGCTAGCTTTACTTTATTTACTGTCTTGTTCTCTATATCAAAAACACAAAAAAATTAGTTACTTGCATTTACTTTATCTAGTTTGCTTTATTTACTGTTGCTAAAATAAATACTCCTGAAAACACTAAGTTGTGTGACTTCACAAACACTAATAGTAATGATTTCCTATGCACACCTATTGCTCCACCTGCTACTACAGCAGAATTCTTTGAAATTAAACCTGCTTTACTGAATCTTGTCATGAGAGAACAATTTTCTGGTGTTAGTTCTGATGATGCTGCTGCACATCTTAATAATTTTGTTGAACTATGTGAAATGCAAAAGTATAAGGATGTAGATGGTGATATTATTAAATTGAAATTGTTTCCTTTCTCATTAAGAGGAAGAGCTAAAGATTGGTTGCTATCTTTGCCTAAGAATAGTATTGATTCATGGACTAAATGTAAGGATGCTTTTATTGGTAGATATTATCCTCCCGCTAAAATTATATCTTTGAGAAGTAGCATAATGAATTTCAAGCAATTAGATAATGAACATGTTGCTCAAGCATGGGAGAGAATGAAATCTTTGGTAAAGAATTGCCCAACCCATGGACTGACTACTTGGATGATCATCCAAACCTTCTATGCGGGACTAAATTTTTCTTCGCGGAACCTATTGGATTCAGCTGCTGGAGGTACCTTTATGTCCATCACTTTGGGGGCGGCTACAAAGCTTCTTGATGATATGATGATAAATTACTCCGAATGGCACACGGAAAGAGCTCCACAAGGTAAGAAGGTAAATTCTGTTGAAGAAACCTCCTCCTTGAGTGATAAGATTGATGTGATTATGTCTATGCTTGTGAATGGTAGATCTAATGTTGATCCTAATAATGTTCCTTTAGCTTCATTGGTTGCTCAAGAAGAAAATGTTGATGTGAATTTCATTAAAAATAATAATTTCAACAACAATGCTTATAGGAACAATTCTGGTAACAACTATAGGCCATATCCTTCTGCTAATGGTAATGGTTATGGTAATTCTTATGGGAATTCTTACAACAATAATAGGAGTGTACCCCTGTTCTTGAAGCCATGCTTAAAGAATTTATTAGTACACAAACTGCTTTTAACAAATCTGTTGAGGAAAAGCTTGATAAAATTGATATTCTTGCTTCTAGAGTTGATAGACTTGCCTCTAATGTTGATCTTTTAAAATTGAAAGTTATGCCTAATAAGGATATTGATAATAAGATTACTACTACAGCAAATGCCATCCAAGTTAGAATTAATGAGAATATAAGATTAATGGCTGAATTGCGTGCTAGGTGGGATAGAGAAGAAAATGAAAAACTAGCTAAAGAGAATAATGTAGCTAAAGTTTGGACTATTACCACCACTAGTAATGTTGATTCCTCACATGTTGCTGCACCTCCTACTATCAATGGTAAAATAATTGGTGTTGGCAATGTTTCTACCCCTAGTGCAAAGCGTACAAAACTGCCTGAAATTGCTAAAACTGCTGAAACTGCTTGTGATAAAACTGCTGAATTTTTTTTCAACATTGGGGGTGATGATCCCATTGCTGTAGATCATAATGGTTTGGATTTTGATGATTGTCACATCTCTGAAGTTATAAAGTTCTTACAAAAACTTGCTAGAAGTCCTAATGCTAGTGCTATAAATTTGGCCTTTACGAAACATATTACAAATGCTCTCATAAAAGCTAGAGAAGAGAAACTAAAACTTGAAACCTCTATTCCTAGAAAGTTAGAAGATGGTTGGGAGCCTATCATTAAGATGAGGGTCAATGATTTTGATTGTAATGCTTTATGTGATCTTGGTGCAAGTATTTCTGTGCCTAAGAAAGTCTATGATATGCTTGACTTGCCACCATTGAAAAATTGTTATTTGGATGTTAATCTCGCTGATAATGCTAAAAAGAAACCTTTGGGGAGAGTTGATAATGTTCGCATTATGGTTAACAATAACCTTGTCCCCATTGATTTTGTTGTCTTGGATGTTGAATGCAATGCATCTTGTCCCATTATATTGGGAAGACCTTTTCTTCGAACCGTTGGTGCTACTATTGATATGAAGGAAGGTAATATTAAATATCAATTTCCTCTCAAGAAAGGTATGGAACACTTCCCTAGAAAAAGAATGAAGTTACCTTATGATTCTATTATTAGAACAAATTGTAATGTTGATGCTTCATCTCTTGATAACACTTGATTCACACTTTCTGCGCCTAGCTGAAAGGCGTTAAAGAAAAACGCTTATGGGAGACAACCCATGTTTTTATTACAGTACTTTGTTTTATATTTGAGTCTTGGAAGTTGTTTACTACTGTAGCAACCTCTCCTTATCATGTTTTTGTGCCAAGTAAAGTCTCTATGGTAAAGTTGATGCTAGATTTGGATTGCTGCACAGAAACAGCATTGCTGTCTGAAAGATCGAGATGTCGCCTAGAGGGGGGGGGGGTGAATAGGCAATTACAAATTCTCGCGGATTTGTCTTGTAAGAATGCGGAATTAAACTATCGTTTAGATTATAAGCACAAACCCTAAATATGCTAAGCTCAACTAAGTGTGACAATAGCAACTAGAGCTAAGCAAGATAGGCACAAGATATATGTAGCACAAGTGATAGCAAGATATATGTACTTCAAGCACGATGGCTATCACAAGGAAAGAGAGCTCGGGTATAGAAATAACCGAGGCACGCGGGAGACGAGGATGTATTCCCGTGTTCCCTTGCTTTGCAACAAGGTACGTCACGTTTGGAGGAGTGGAGGTCCCACGAAGGATTCCCCGCGCCACGAAGGCTCACCCTATTCTCCGAACCACACCCACGAAGGATAATGGCCCTTTCCTTATGGTTAGCTTTTCCTCCGCTCCGGAGATGGCAAGCTCCACAACCACTTCACAAGCTCCACGAAGGAGAAGCCCGGGCCTCTTCACAATCTTCTTGAAGAGATCACCGGAGCACCAATCACCAAGCCAACTAGGAGGTCACCCTCCAAGAGTAACAAGCTCACGGTCTCTCACTCGAACAAATCGTGGTGGAGAGCTCAACACTATGCAATGATGCAAAGCAAGAACACCGGAGGTGTTCAAGTCCTTCACACTCAAATCCCACCAAAGCAACGAATGCTAGGATGAGATTGGAGAGGAAGAACAAGGGGAAAGTCAACCAAAGACTCCAAGATCTAGATCCCAAGAGATTCCCTCACTTAGAGAAGAAATGGTTTGGTGGAAGTGTAGATCTAGATCTCCTCTCTCAAATCCTCAAATATGAGCAAGAATGGTTGGAGGAATCAAGGGGAGAGCAAGTTCTTCAAATAGCAACAATGGAGGTGAGAGAATGGGAAGAACTAGTTGCTCAAGGTGGAAGAAGAGTCTATTTATAGCTAGGAGCAAATAAAACTGTTGGGGGGGAAAAAGACAAGAAAACGGGCAAAAAAACTGCTCTAGAAAGTTGCCCAGCCGGCCGACCGGCCCAGGCGCTGAGGAGGCCGGTGGCCGGTCCGGTCGGGCCGGCCTGCCAGCCGGGCGGTGCACATGGGCCGCGTGGAGGCGCCAGGCCCAGGCGGGGCGAGCCGGCCGCGTGGACCGCGCGTGGGCAGCGCGTAAGGCGAGGGCGCTCGGTCCGGAGCAGGCCCGGCCGGGCCGGGGAGGTGGCCGGGCGGCCCGGTAGCTGCCGGGCCCGTGGCCGGACCGGACCGGGGAGGCCCCTGGATGCGGCCCCGGATGGCTCGAGCGGGCAGGCCGGATCTGGCCGGGTGGGCCGGCGCTCGGCCCGGCAGGCCGGCAGACCGGCCGGCTGCTCCTCCTCCTTTTTCTTTTTCTTTTCTTTTTATTCTTTTCTCTTTTTCCCTTTTTCTTTAATAACAAATGCTCCCGAACTCCGATTCGAATGAAACCAATTTTGTTTGGAAGATAACAACGAATGCTATCTAATAGAAAGTGAAAACCCAAGAATCTGTAGGAGGGGATTTTATCATGAATATAAAAGGTAGAACCTTATATCATGAATAACCGGTAAAATCACCCAACCTCGAAAACGCAATAGAAGATGCATGTGAACTCCGTTTTCGATGAACTTGGGCTTGTTGTAAAGCTAGCAACAAGCTCAAGAACCTCACATAGAGAAACACCAAGAAGCAATAAGGATATGCAAAGTATGCAAAGGGTTGAGCTCCCTAAGACGATGTGATCAAGTTACCCAACCGAAAGCCCCTCTTAATAGTGCGGCTATCTATCCTATAATCCGGTCTCCCAACATCCACCTTGAGACCGGTAAAAGGAAAACCTAGCAAGGCCATACCTTTGCCTTGCGCATCCCGCTTGATCTTGATGATAACTCTTCAAGCTTCACTCAAGCCGGAATGCCTCTCTTGACCAATGTTGCTTCGTGACGACTCACAAATGCTCCCCCATACACTATGATGGGAAAGCTCCATTGATGCACATCTTCACAAGTCCATTATCATAAAATGGACGGCAAGCTTCAAGTATGTGATTCACTTGAGACGCTCATCTTGAACTTGCCCAACTCAACCTTGTATCTTCACATACTCACATAAGATAGAGCATGGCTAATATTGAGTCCCACATAAGAACTCCATCTTCATTTCTTCTTATTGATCATATCACAAATATATATCTTCATACCGATGATCTTGATGCCAATATACAAGATATACCTTTATCTTCATGGCATCCATACTTGAATCCAACACATGGAGAGCAAGTAGTACCTATGGAATATTCCTTCATATAAACTCAATGAAAACATTAGTCCATAGGGATTGTCATTAATTACCAAAACCACACATAGGGGCAATGTACCCTTACAATCTCCCCCATTTTGGTAATTGATGACAACCACAATAAGAGGGTTTATATAATGAATATTAGTGACAAGTACGCAACTTATCCGAGAATAAGTTGTATACAAGAGGTTGTATTTGATATGGTCAAGTAACACAAAGCTACTAGCCCATATCAAAACCGGCTCTACTCACACAACTACAACAAATACAATGGATGTGAGTAGAACCAATATATATAGAGAAAACTCCCCCACAATGTATGCACGTGTGATGAACATGAATTCATTGCATACATTATCAAGATTAACCTTTGGGATAGTTTCCACTATATATATACAACCATGCAAGACATATAAATGTGGAATGCATGAGAGGCAAAACACTTAAGCACAAACCAAACTTAAGTAAAAAACCATTCCCTTAAACCCTCTAAACTTCTCCCCCATTGGCATCGATTGTCAAAATGGGTGAAAAATTTAGAAGGCCAATATAATGTGAGTTCCTCCCCAAAGTGTGCACTTCTCATAATTTGAGTGGAATCAAGTGCACATATCCAATGATGAATACTTGAAGGAAATCAAACTATATTGAGGATCAAAGATTGCATAAAGATAACATGGTGAAGTGAGCTTCAACAAATAAAGCAAGCAATCAAAGATCCAATTGGACAAACAAGGATATCATGATAAGAGAGATATAGTGCTTCTAGAAATAAGAAAGCTCCCCAAGGTTCGTGCACAATTTATAATGTTTGCATTTGAATACAATATGCACAAAAATGGAATCCTCACTCCCTATATATCATTTAGAACACAACTAAGATAAAGTGAATATGCTTATCAAGAGCAACTTGAGTCCAACAATTACGAGATATGAGTGCATGAAGAAAAACAAATAAACCAAGCACTCATAAATCTTCTTTACCAACAACACTAAAATCAAAAGGATAAGAAGATGGTTGGCAAAGAACAAGGATATCAAGGTGATGGATTAGCCCTCTTATGTATATGAGTTTCTAAAGTGGACAAGGTGGTCCATAAAGAAACATGCACACACGAGAGGTTAATAAAGTAAGTAAGACAAGATATCCAAGATGAAGTCATAGGATATACCAAAGGATGTTTGCTTAAAAAGCACATATAGCCTATGGCTCCAATTTTCACTTATGGTATATGAATGAGCTTCAACCAAGTAAAATCTCAAAAACATCACAACCAATAATAAGGGATGTAAAGCTAGTTGGAATGTTTTGAGAGAGGCAACAAGTATCACAAATGCGGATTTATTTCGCAATTTCATCAATATTGCACATAAGAGTTCTTTGAGGAATTGATATGCAATAAATTGCTAGAGGGCATATTTGGGATAAGTGAATCATAAACATGATATATATATATCCCCATCATATGCATCTTCTCAAATTACTCAAGTGTACAATAAGAAGTTTTCTTTAAAAGGATTTTTCAAGAATCTCAATATTTTCTAAATAAAGAATTTCATGCCAAGATGCAACCTACAAGAGGTTGGATGCTATATGAGTATGCATGAATAAGATACTTGTTACCGAGATAGCAATGGCATGATGTAGTAGATAGGAGTTCATAGATCATCCTAGTCTTGACTCCAATTCTCATATGGTGATAACACCTTCCTTATAGATGAGACAAGCCTCCATTGCATCTCCAATGTACCTAAAACATCATTCAAGTACATCTTGGTCCCCAAACTTATTGGGTCCAACATGGTTAGTCTAACCACAATATATAGGATACACTCCATATCAATATGTGCATATTTAGATGAAGTTTGAATTTCATGCACATCTTAGCCATTTAGGATTTGATGGAGTATATCCTACATAATGGATCGAAAGAAAGCAAGCATGCTACAAGTATAAACAAATTACATATAGGCATGCACCAAAACTTTTAAAGATCCAAGAAAGATATACTTTGGACAAAACACCAAAAGAATTAGATAAGGCATAGAGGTGCCACAAAACAAATTTGTTGTCCAAGTTACATCTAAGAAGCAAATCTCAAAAGATTTGTTCAACAAAGTTCAACAAATGAACTAAGAAGAAACCATTGAGCATAAAGGATGAAATAAAGCAAACATGCTCAAGGATTTATCTCATTCAAGCAAATAAATCATGTAAGAAAGAATGAGATAGCAAACTCCCCCAAAGAGCAAGGTTCAAACAAAATAAACCAAACCCTATACACTTTTCACAATGGCACAATGTACCGTAAGGAAAAGATTTGTCTTCCAAAACAAACACTTGATATGAATCAAGAGAATTTATCAAAAGATTTTTCAAAGGGACAAGGAAGACACATGGGAGCAACAAAGATTTGTTGGAAATAAAATAAGGCAATAAGAAACAATCCAAGGTGAAGATGATCCATGAATTCAACCACATACAAGGTTATCAATTGTCAAAGACAATGAATATATTGGACATAATTTCCGGTGGTGAATTGACAATGATAGTAAGGATCAACTTCACAAATAAAGGCATAGGATAAGTATATATAATTAAGCACTATGCACGGATGAAGATTCTTGATGGCTTCAATTAGTCAAACAATCTCGCACGGCAATGATTAGAATAACTTGAAGCAAACGGTGTCCCAAATAAGATATAGAGATATGTATTTGAGGAAAACCGTACCAAGAATTTCTTACTCAAACAAGAACCAAAAGATGAGCAATAAAAGCTTTTTACTACAAGTGGAGCTTGTTTGAGCAAACATGCCACCTAGGATCAAGATAATTACGTGTATCAACACTAAGTGGCATAACTTCATATGTTCACATTTTCTAGGCTTGTGATATGTACATAACATATTACTCCCCCATAATGTGATAAGTCATTTCTTCTAAAACAAGAGGCAACTAAAATTCGACTAGAGATGATTAATGGACATTAGAATTTGAATTTCTCATGAGTATGACACACCACATAGTGACTAGATAATCTTGCAATATCAATACTAAGTGGTGGTATCCATGTACACATATTTTAAAGAAAGAGAGATGCACAAAGCATATCACTCCCCCAAAATGGGATGTTCCATTAATCACTTCAAAGAGAGCCAAATAAGATATCATCAAGATGCATTAGGCTCACAACAATACACAAGTATATGATGAGTCAAACAAACATACTTGAATACACAAGATAGGTAAGTAAGACACAACACATACACACAAATATTTGGTACAAAACCAAACATGCAAAGGGGCAAGTAACTTACAATAAATATGATGAGTTGAAGTATAAGTTACCGCAAGGAGGAACATTGGATATAAGTTATAGATGATAATCCATACGACTTGGCTTGGTAAAAATATAATATATGAAGATCCCTTAATTCTTCATGAAGTAGCCAAGTATCCAATGCCCTCCACCTACACCTATTGATCAAATTTGAGCTTGTTGGTCCCCAACCAAGTTGGGTCCTAAGAGGTTAGTCACAATAGGCTTGGCAACCCAAATGGTTCTTTTCTTGAAACCACTCTGAGTTCCAACAAACTTGGCAAACACATTGCCATTCTTATCCTTCCCTAGAGAATAATCATCATCAACAATTATAGGGTTAGATAAGGTACCACCTAAGCAAGAAGAAGCAAAGTGCCCCTTCTCACGGCATAAGTAGCAAGTGTTCCCCTTTCTCTTCTTTATTGATTTCTTCTCTTGGGGAACAATATCTTGATTCTTCTTGGGAAGTGGCCTATCTTCAACTTGAGGTCGAGCATGAGCTTGACCTTGACCTTGTGGCCGTTTCCCTTGTTGTTTCTCACTCAAGTGCTTCTTCTTCTTCAATGGGCATGATCTAACATGATGCCCTTCAACCTTGCACTTGAAGCAAACCAACTTGGCCGGATCCTTGACTTTGTCTTGGCCCTTCTTCTTGTTGCTCTTGCTCTTGGACTTGTTCTTGTTATTGGAGTTGAATCCAAGTCCACACTTGTCATTGGGGGATTGTTGCACACTTAGCATCTTGTCAAGTGCGGATTTCCCTTCATGACGTTTTTTCAAGTCTTTCTTCAAAGAAAGGACTTGGGCCTCGAGCTCTTTGATTTCCTCTACATGGTTAGTAGAAATACAAGTACTAGAGGAAGTAGAAGCTTCATTGTTAGAGCAACAAGGCAAAGAAAGTAATCCAACACAAGGTGTATCACTAGTTTGACTAGATGGATTACAAGTACTAGCACATGGCAATATAGCATTTGTAGTAGAGATTGTGCTAACATCCATATGAGGCTCACAAGATGTTACCTTAGTGATACTTGCCTCATGAGCTAACTTTAGCCCATCATAGGAAATTAGAAGATCATCATGAGAGCTTGAGAGCTTTTTATGACTTTCTTCCAATTCCCTATAATTGCTAGTTAGCAACTCAAGTTGAGCCCTTAGCTCAACATTCTCCTTTAAGGTCGATGCTTCACAAGAATTAAAGTTAGTAGCACAAGCATCAACAATAGTTTTCTCATTTTCATGCATATAGGATTCAATTTTTTGTGTAAGCATGAAATTAGCATGCTTCTCATCTTTTAGCTCATGCTTGAGGAGAGTGAATCTCATTTCCCCATTTTCAACATGGGACTCCAACTCCACTATGGTTTCCCTATATTTATTCAAGGTATCCATAGAGTGTTCGAGATAAGCACGAGCTTCTTTATTACCACGAAGAGAAGCATATACCATTCCCATATCATGCACCAAGATATTATGTTCTTCATCATTATCATCATCATCACTCTCATCATTAGAGGATGTGTTAGGAGTCAAAGTAGGAGATACCTTTGGTCCATTTGCCATAAGGCACATGTGCATACCGGAGGATGAAGATGAATATATTCTTGAATCCTCATTTGAAAACATGTCTTGATCCATAGAGTGTTCGATTTCCTCTACATTGTTAGTCAACAAATAACTAGAGGAAATAGAAGCATTTTGATTATGGGAGCAAGACAAAGCAAGCATATCATCATGGGATCTATGTAAGCAATTTACACATGATATGCAAGGACTATCAACACAAGTATGTAGGTCATTTTCAATGCTAGATGTGTTTAAGTCCAAAGAGAAAGCATTACAATGGGATAGAGATGAAGAATCTTCACTATTGAGCACAATATCAACATTGCAATTTCCCTCACCACTCCCCATATCATTACCTCGTGTCTTGCTACACGTTGGTGAAGTGAAAGAAGATGATAACTCATCACGACCGGAGGTGGAAGCAACTTGGAGCTCTTCATGATGTGAAGGGGAAGAGAGCTCCTTGGAGTCACCACCGACCAATTGAGAAGTGGATCCACCAAACATTTCCTTAAGATTGATCCACATCTCATGAGACGATTTTCTCTTTATATATATCAAGAACCTACGAAAATCGGGTCTCAAGGAGAATAAAAGCTCATTAGATACTTGAGCTTCAAGATGTAAGTTTTTCTCATCCTCTAAAGATAGATTTTGAGGATCCATCGGAGGAGAAAAACCTACATCTAGAAATTGCTCAATGTTTGGACACAAGGTCCGAAGTTTACAAAGCAAGCAATTTCGCCACAAATGATAATTTGTGCCAACAAAGATAATTGTGTCATTGTGCACTAAATTACTAGCCGACATCTTTACTCTCAAGGCGGTGAAGCCTAAAACAAGGAGAGACCTTGCTCTGATACCAATTGAAAGATCGAGATGTCGCCTAGAGGGGGGTGAATAGGCAATTACAAATTCTTGCGGATTTGTCTTGTAAGAATGCGGAATTAAACTATCGTTTAGATTACAAGCACAAACCCTAAATATGCTAAGCTCAACTAAGTGTGACAATAGCAACTAGAGCTAAGCAAGATAGGCACAAGATATATGTAGCACAAGTGATAGCAAGATATATGTACTTCAAGCACGATGGCTATCACAAGGAAAGAGAGCTCGGGTATAGAAATAACCGAGGCACGCGGAGACGAGGATGTATTCCCGTGTTCCCTTGCTTTGCAACAAGGTACGTCACGTTTGGAGGAGTGGAGGTCCCACGAAGGATTCCCCGCGCCACGAAGGCTCACCCTATTCTCCGAACCACACCCACGAAGGATAATGGCCCTTTCCTTATGGTTAGCTTTTCCTCCGCTCCGGAGATGGCAAGCTCCACAACCACTTCACAAGCTCCACGAAGGAGAAGCCCGGGCCTCTTCACAATCTTCTTGAAGAGATCACCGGAGCACCAATCACCAAGCCAACTAGGAGGTCACCCTCCAAGAGTAACAAGCTCACGGTCTCTCACTCGAACAAATCGTGGTGGAGAGCCGTTGATCGCCAAAACCCACCGGCGGGCAGCGGCCTTGTCAACACTCGTAGAGCCGGGGGAGCCTAGAGCTGCGGCTGGCTGAGACCCCTCCGAGCGACGGCCCGCAATGCTCTTCCGGTCACACGCGGCGTTGCGAAGTGCAAGGGCGTGCCACCTGACCTATACCTGGTCGGGAAGGTGATGAGGTTGCCTCGCTTAGTTTCTGCAGGGCATACATGTAAACGTTAAATACGAGCCTCGATCGGCTCTCGGGTTATCCTGTGAATCGGCTCAAAGAGCCGATCCACCCATGATCCGTACGGGGTGCACGAATACTTGGTGGTCCTGCTTGATCAAGATGAAGCTAATGAGATCTACGACGATTTAGGGTTTTCACCGCATAACCGGATCATCCTACTCCGAGGTTGGGCCTTGCGGCCACGCACGGTGCTCGTAAGCCGATCCTAAACAAGGCCAAAAAACCAACATGAAGTTGATCCTAGGAACATCCCGTTTAGGACTTGCGAACGCCACCCTACGTGCCACTGGATCCTCCCCCCATTGTAAGGCCAAACTATTGCGGATATTAAACTAATCCTTGTAGAACAAGGAGCAATCGTAACGGATCGGATCTACTAAATAATGATCAAGCGGGGTGCCGCCCCACACCTGAGATAGGCGTGAGGACGGCTAGATATGCAAGGGTTGCACTACGTAAGCATGCTTAAACGAAGAACAATGCTAACCCTAACACATCTAATGATAACTACGTTGCTCGCCATCAAAAACGCTTCAGTACGAGCAACGCATGAACAACGTGGGGCTTGTGCTGCCTAGATCGCAAGATGCGATCTAGGAAGCATGTCGCTTACCTGATAGAAACCCTCGAGATGAAGGAGTTGGCGATGCGCCGAGATTGGTTTGTTTTTGGGGTTGAACGTGAGTTGTTGTTTATTCCATAAACCCTAGGTACATATTTATAGTCCGACGGACTCTCTAATGCGGGCGTGCACCAAACCGTGCATGAATAAGACTCTATCTCTAAACTAAAATACGATCTAATATGTTACAGATACACGGGCAATTAAGCCCAACTTGGTATAAAAGGCCGATCCACATACTTCTTCTATATATTTCTTCACACCCATCTTCGATCGCGGCCCACCTCTGACTTGGTCAAATTCTGGTGATAACACATGCCCCCCTGGTTTTGGAAATGATATTTCCAGAATCATTACGTTTTTCTTTCGTCGGGTCATGTCATGGCAGAGCAGAACCATTGCAGCATTTTTCGTCGGGTCATGTCATGGCGGAGCGGGAACCATTGCTCCGCACAATTTGACCGTTGTCTTTGAGTACCGCCTCCTCGAAAACTGCTTGTGGCATTGAATTTTTTCACCGTGGCCCTCTTTATTTAACCGCTCTGAGCAATTCGCCATTTCACCATCCTGCTCTGTTCTGGCCATCGGCACCCAAAAACCCCCAAACTCCCACAGCCATGTCTTCCTCTTCTTCTTCCTCCTCGTCGGTCTTCCACGACTCTTCCTTCGAGCTTTCCTACGGGTCTTCCTCCTCCCGCGAGACGCCACCGGACATCCGCGCCCCAGAAGCATGGGACCTGGAAGACCATGCCTCCTCTGTCTGGTCCGAAGACGACCAGTCCCTGACCAGCGGGGACGGAGATCTTCAGTTCCTCGCCGTCGGGGAACTGGAGTCGGAGAGCGAGGACGACCAGTTCCCCTGGGACGGCTGCCCCACCTCTGAAGAAGAGGAAGAGGAAGATGACGATGACTCACTCGAGGGTTATCCGCCAGCGAAGCGTCTCCGCATGTGGTGGGACGACGACGGCGGCGACGATGAAGACGAAGACGAAGCTCCCGTAGAGGGTTACGGAAGCGGCGACGAGGAACCCATCGGCGGTAGTGCCGATGAGAGTTCCGAGGACGACGACGAAGGAAGCGACGGCCCATAGATTAAGATCTACTAATATAGGCCTAGCAATAGTAGATTGGTCAATAGACCCTTCTTTTGTTCTCCCTTCCCAAGCAATCGGCTCTTTCTTTGTAAGGAATCCCCTCATCAATGAAGAAAATCCCTCAACTAATTTCCCCCTTGTCGATTGCCGAATGGAGTTGTCGTACAGGGAGCCGATGGCAAAATATCGGCTCATCTTGCTGTCTGAGGCCAAGCTGTGTATAAACTTATTTTGCTAAAGTCGATATCAGCGTACCGGCTCTGTTTTCTGAAGTCGATGCCCGTGCATCGGCTGTACTTGCAAGCTGTTAATCTCCATATGTTTTCTCAAGTCGATGCCTGTGCATCGGCTCTGATGTATATATATATTTTTTTTTTGGCCGATTCTGGAATCGGCCCCCACATCTTCTTGTCCATCATCCCACATGCTTGGGAAATATTTCTTGAGGTGTTGACCATTAACGGCCACGGGGAACTTTTCGCCGCTCAATTCCTCCAGCATGTACGCATTACCTTTCAAGGCCTGGACCACTTTGTACGGGCCGTGCCAATTAGGAGACCATTTGCCATATGCCTTATCCCTGGTTCCCAATGGCAACACAGCTTCCCACACAAGATCACCAACTTGGAACTCCTTTGGTCTAACCTTTTTGTTGTAAGCACGAGCCACCCTGGCTTTGTTTTCCTTAATCTTCTCCAACGACCAAAGCCTGAGTTCTGTTGCGTCCTCAATAGTGTCGCTCATCAAAGCTGCATATTCTTCAGCTGTCAGATCATTCTGAAACGTGACGCGTCTTGATCCAGCCGTAATTTCCCAGGGCAATACGGCCTCCTGTCCATATACAAGCTGGTACGGCGAGGTCTTTATAGCTCCATGACACGACATGCGGTAGGCCCATAACGCTTCTGATAGCTTCTCGTGCCAATCCCGAGGGTTCTCGTCAATTTTCCTCTTGATCGGCTTGATCGAGGCTTTGATTGGACGCCTCGGCTCTGTCCAGTTAGCTTGAGCATAGTAGGGGGATGATCGGATCGGTTTAATCCCGACATCATCACAGAACTTCCCGAATTCCTTAGAAGTGAAGACCGAACCTCCATCGGTCGTGATAGTCCGGGGATTCCAAACCTATGAATGACGTGTTCTTTCACAAACTTGATCACGTCCTCCGATGTTACTTTTTTCATAGGGACGGCCTCCACCCACTTGGTGAAGTAATCTGTGATAACCAAAATCCATTCATGTTTTTTACCTGATGCCGGATGGATTTTGCCGATCATATCCATGCCCCACCCCCGAAACGGCCAAGGTTTGATGATGGGGTTCATCGCTGATGCTGGCACCATCTGAATTTTTCCAAACATCTGACATGCTTGGCACCCCCTGTAATAACTGAAGCAATCTTCAAGCATAGTGGGCCAATAAAACCCTGATCGCCTGATCAACCACTTCATCTTATGAGCCGACTGATGTGTTCCACAGGCGCCTTCATGCACCTCATGTAAGAGCCGATTTGACTCGGTCGGTCCTAGGCACTTGAGTAACAACCCTTCTAATGTCTCGTAGAACATATCGTCTCCTATAAGGACATACTTCATGGCTCTGTATCTCACCCGTTTAGGTGCCCCCCGAGCCGAATCTTTCAAATAATCGAAGATCTCGGCTCTCCAATCATTCTGTTCCAGGAATTGTATCTGAACTTCTGCTCCGTCGGCTATGTCTATGTAGCCTGACGCCATTTGTGCGAGGTTGTTGGCATCGGTATTCCGGGACCTTGGGATCCAATTGAAGTTAATGTACCGGAACTGTGTCATCAACTCACGGCATTCCACCCAATATGGGAACAGCGATTCACTTTCGCAACTATATTCCTCCGTGAGCTGGTTAATCACCAACTTTGAGTCCCCGAAGAGCTCTACCGCTTCAGCTCCAGCTTCCAATAACAATTCCATTCCTTTACGTATTGCCTCATATTCTGCTACGTTATTGGTGCAAGGGGTAGATAATCTGATGGAGAAGGAGTATTCTGCCCCCCGAGGTGATACGAGTAAAATGCCGATGCCGCAACCACCGTCACAAACCGATCCATCGAAGAACATAGCCCATGCACGAATGGATAGATCGGCTAACGCTTGGCCCTTAACTGCCTTCGCAGGCTGGTACCGGAGATCAAACTCTGACAGCGCAAGCATCCATTTACCGAGTCGGCCTTTCAAAACAGGGGCCGACAACATGTGTTTGACGACGTCTGATTTACGGATGACGATGATCTCCGCCGTCGGAAGGATGTGATGGAGCTTGGTGCGGGTGAAGAATAAACGAGAGGCAAAGTTTCTCGACCTCAGGGTATCTTGTCTCCGCGTCCAGCATCCTCCTGGCTGAGGTAGAAAACGACTCTCTCAACGCCGTCGTAGAGTTGCACCACTGCTGAAGCGATGGACGTATCGGCCTGCGACGGGTAGATGTAGAATGGCTCTGTCTTGCTGGGGCGGAACTAGCACGGGCGGCGTTGTCGGATATCGCTTAATTTCATCAAACGCTCGTTGCTGTTCTGCCCCCGGTGAAACTCGTCGTCGGACTTGGTCTTCACCGGCGCCATGAACGGCTCGATTCGTCCCGACGGATTAGAGATGAACCGCCGGACGAAATTGATCTTGCCGATGAGGCGTTGAAGCTCCTTTTTCGTGGTCGGCGGCTGCATGGTACGCACCGCCTCCCGACTTTTCAGGCCGATCTCAATTCCCCGTTCATGAACCGGAAAACCTAGGAATTGACCGGCCGTCACGCCAAAAGCACACTTCTTCGGATTCATCCTCAGCCCGAATTTCCGAGTCCGTTCTAGGACGCGCCGTAGATCGTCCAAGTGCCCCTCCATGGATACCGATTTGACCACCACGTCGTCGATATAGATCTCCACCAACTTGCCGATCAGATCATGAAATATATAATTCATGGCTCGGCTGGTACGTTGCACCGGCATTCTTCAACCCGAAGGTCATGACCACGTATTCGAACAAGCCTACCGCCCTGGTACTCGAATGCAGTCTTGTGTATGTCTTCCGGAGCCATGAAAATCTGATTATAACCGGCGTTGCCATCCATGAAGCTCAACACCTTGTGGCCAGCGGCGGCGTTTATCAATGTTTCCGCCACGGGCATCGGATATTCGTCCTTTGGGGTAGCTCGTTAAGATCTCGGAAATCGATGGCCACGCGCCATCGGCCGTCTTTCTTCTCCACCGGAACTATCCTGGAGATCCACTCAGCATACCTGCATGGCCTCGATGAATCCGGCGGCCAACATTTTCTCAATCTCCTTCTTGACTTCTTCCGGAATCTCGGCCCTCATCCGACGTGCTCGTTGTTGGAACGGCCGAAATCCTTTCTTCAGGGGGAGGCGATGCTCAATGATGCTCCTGTCCAAACCAGGCATCTCTGTGTAATCCCATGCAAAGCAATCCGGGTATTCCTTCAACAGGGCTATCATCTGTCCCCTGAGCTGCGGATCTAACTTCTTGCTGATAAAAGTAGGTCGAGGCTTATCCCCGGGACCGATGTCAACTTCCTCTAGCTCATCGGCTGATGTGAACCCGTACCCCGGCTTCCCGTCACCCGTAAGGTCGACTCCGCATACTGGGAGAGCGGGCGATACGGATACAGCGGGCCGATTACTAGCATCGGCTTCTACCTTGATCATCACCAGGATGTTTTGGCGGTGTCGGGGCCGATCACATGGAGCAGCCTCTTCCTTGTCTTTGCCATAAGAGCGAGTTGCCCTCGCCTTTATCTTCATCAAGGGGTGCCCCGGTTCTATCATGTTGATGTTGAATGGATGTCCTGGTTGGCACCTCCGGGGGTGAGTACCGTTAATCCCGTCAACGGCACGCGCCGGTGAATTATGCGTTCCTGGTGTCGCCGATGTGCGCGACAACGGCAAGCGGGGCTGGAGTGACACTTTCCCTTGGTAGGTTCTGAGAGCTGACTCCAACAAAGAGTGCGGATTCTTCATGACCTCCCTGATCATCCGAACGGCGACATGCTCCAAAGTATTCACCGAGGCTCTCGGAATGGAGGCGCAACGAGTGAGCCACCATGCCACCAATCTCGTGGCGTACGGCCCCGGTACGTTCTTCCGACGGGACGAGATAGGTCCACTTCGTCGAGTGCGCCTTCCGGTGAGAAATCTTTCCGCGTGACGTCATGCGGACGGGTCCTGTGATACGAGCCGATGAGGTCGGCTTCGAGGGTAGCCTTGATCTCGTTGTATTGCTTCTTGAGGTCGTCAGGCAGATCCTCGTAGGTGACTGGCGTGCCGTCCGCCATCTCGGATGTAGATGGCGATGTGGTTGATGTAGACGATGGTCCCACCGGGCGTGCCGGAATGTGTTGACCGCCAAAACCCACCGGCGGGCAGCGGCCTTGTCAGCACCGTAGAGCCGGGGGAGCCTAGAGCTGCGGCCGGCTGAGACCCCTCCGAGCGACGGCCCGCAATGCTCTTCCGGTCACACGCGGCGTTGCGAAGTGCAAGGGCGTGCCACCTGACCTATACCTGGTCGGGAAGGTGATGAGGTTGCCTCGCTTAGTTTCTGCGGGGCATACATGTAAACGTTAAATACGAGCCTCGATCGGCTCTCGGGTTATCCTGTGAATCGGCTCAAAGAGCCGATCCACCCATGATCCGTACGGGGTGCACGAATACTTGGTGGTCCTGCTTGATCAAGATGAAGCTAATGAGATCTACGACGATTTAGGGTTTTCACCGCATAACCGGATCATCCTACTCCGAGGTTGGGCCTTGCGGCCACGCACGGTGCTCGTAAGCCGATCCTAAACAAGGCCAAAAAACCAACATGAAGTTGATCCTAGGAACATCCCGTTTAGGACTTGCGAACGCCACCCTACGTGCCACTTGGATCCTCCCCCCATTGTAAGGCCAAACTATTGCGGATATTAAACTAATCCTTGTAGAACAAGGAGCAATCGTAACGGATCAGATCTACTAAATAATGATCAAGCGGGGTGCCGCCCCCACACCTGAGATAGGCGTGAGGACGGCTAGATATGCAAGGGTTGCACTACGTAAGCATGCTTAAACGAAGAACAATGCTAACCCTAACACATCTAATGATAACTACGTTGCTCGCCATCAAAAACGCTTCGATACGAGCAACGCATGAACAACGTGGGGCTTGTGCTGCCTAGATCGCAAGATGCGATCTAGGCAGCATGTCGCTACCTGATAGAAACCCTCGAGATGAAGGAGTTGGCGATGCGCCGAGATTGGTTTGTTTTTGGGGTTGAACGTGAGTTGTTGTTTATTCCATAAACCCTAGGTACATATTTATAGTCCGGCGGACTCTCTAATGCGGGCGTGCACCAAACCGTGCATGAATAAGACTCTATCTCTAAACTAAAATACGATCTAATATGTTACAGATACACGGGCAATTAAGCCCAACTTGGTATAAAAGGCCGATCCACATACTTCTTCTATATATTTCTTCACACCCATCTTCGATCGCGGCCCACCTCTGACTTGGTCAAATTCTGGTGATAACAAGAGCTCAACACTATGCAATGATGCAAAGCAAGAACACCGGAGGTGTTCAAGTCCTTCACACTCAAATCCCACCAAAGCAACGAATGCTAGGATGAGATTGGAGAGGAAGAACAAGGGGGAAAGTCAACCAAAGACTCCAAGATCTAGATCCCAAGAGATTCCCTCACTTAGAGAAGAAATGGTTTGGTGGAAGTGTAGATCTAGATCTCCTCTCTCAAATCCTCAAATATGAGCAAGAATGGTTGGAGGAATCAAGGGGGAGAGCAAGTTCTTCAAATAGCAACAATGGAGGTGAGAGAATGGGAAGAACTAGTTGCTCAAGGTGGAAGAAGAGTCTATTTATAGCTAGGAGCAAATAAAACTGTTGGGGGGGAAAAAGACAAGAAAACGGGCAAAAAAACTGCTCTAGAAAGTTGCCCAGCCGGCGGCCCAGCCGGCCGACCGGCCCAGGCGCTGAGGAGGCCGGTGGCCGGTCCGGTCGGGCCGGCCTGCCAGCCGGGCGGTGCACATGGGCCGCGTGGAGGCGCCAGGCCCAGGCGGGGCGAGCCGGCCGCGTGGACCGCGCGTGGGCGGCGCGTAAGGCGAGGGGCGCTCGGTCCGGAGCAGGCCCCGGCCGGGCCGGGGAGGTGGCCGGGCGGGCCGGTAGCTGCCGGGCCCGTGACCGGACCGGACCGGGGAGGCCCCTGGATGCGGCCCCGGATGGCTCGAGCGGGCAGGCCGGATCTGGCCGGGTGGGCCGGCGCTCGGCCCGGCAGGCCGGCAGACCGGCCGGCTGCTCCTCCTCCTTTTTTCTTTTTCTTTTCTTTTTATTCTTTTCTCTTTTTCCCTTTTTCTTTAATAACAAATGCTCCCGAACTCCGATTCGAATGAAACAAATTTTGTTTGGAAGATAACAACGAATGCTATCTAATAGAAAGTGAAAACCCAAGAATCTGTAGGAGGGGATTTTATCATGAATATAAAAGGTAGAACCTTATATCATGAATAACCGGTAAAATCACCCAACCTCGAAAACGCAATAGAAGATGCATGTGAACTCCGTTTCGATGAACTTGGGCTTGTTGTAAAGCTAGCAACAAGCTCAAGAACCTCACATAGAGAAACACCAAGAAGCAATAAGGATATGCAAAGTATGCAAAGGGTTGAGCTCCCTAAGACGATGTGATCAAGTTACCCAACCGAAAGCCCCTCTTAATAGTGCGGCTATCTATCCTATAATCCGGTCTCCCAACATCCACCTTGAGACCGGTAAAAGGAAAACCTAGCAAGGCCATACCTTTGCCTTGCGCATCCCGCTTGATCTTGATGATAACTCTTCAAGCTTCACTCAAGCCGGAATGCCTCTCTTGACCAATGTTGCTTCGTGACGACTCACAAATGCTCCCCCATACACTATGATGGGAAAGCTCCATTGATGCACATCTTCACAAGTCCATTATCATCAAATGGACGGCAAGCTTCAAGTATGTGATTCACTTGAGACGCTCATCTTGAACTTGCCCAACTCAACCTTGTATCTTCACATACTCACATAAGATAGAACATGGCTAATATTGAGTCCCACATAAGAACTCCATCTTCATTTCTTCTTATTGATCATATCACAAATATATATCTTCATACCGATGATCTTGATGCCAATATACAAGATATACCTTTATCTTCATGGCATCCATACTTGAATCCAACACATGGAGAGCAAGTAGTACCTATGGAATATTCCTTCATATAAACTCAATGAAAACATTAGTCCATAGGGATTGTCATTAATTACCAAAACCACACATAGGGGCAATGTACCCTTACACTGTCTGTCACGAATTCGCGCAGAAGTCTCTGTAAAAAAATCAGAAAAATCTGAAAATTTACGTGCGTGATCCTCAGATATGTACGCAACTTTCATTAGTTTCGAGTTTTTCCGTTTGAGCAAGTCTAGTGCCCCTTTCAGGTTCGTCTTTACGGACTGTTCTGTTTTTGACAGATTCTGCCTTTTATTTCGCATTGCCGCTTTTGCTATGTTGGATGAATTTCTTTGTTCCATTAATGTCCAGTAGCTTTGTGCAATGTCCAGAAGTGTTAAGAATGATTGTGTCACCTCTGAACATGTGAATTTTTGATTGTGCACTAACCCTCTAATGAGTTTGCTTGAAGTTTGGTGTGAAGGAAGACTTTTATGTTGAGTCAGTTCTCCTATTTCTCTCCACCTCAAGAAGCAAACACTTGTGTGAACTGTGCATTGATTCCTACATATTTGCATATTGCACTTGTTATATTACCTTACATTGACAATATCCATGAGATATACATGTTATAAGTTGAAAGCAGCTGCTGAAACTTAATCTTTCTTTGTGTTGCTTCAATACCTTTACTTTGATTTATTACTTTATGAGTTAACTCTTATGCAAGACTTATTGATGCTTGTCTTGAAGTACTATTCATGAAAAGTCTTTGCTTTATGATTCATTTGTTTACTCATGTCATTACCATTGTTTTGATCGCTGCATTCATTACATATGCTTACAATAGTATGATCAATGTTATGATGGCATGTCACTTAAGAAATTATCATTGTTATCGTTTACCTACTCGAGGGCGAGTAGGAACTAAGCTTGGGGATGCTTGATACGTCCCAAACGTATCTATCATTTCTTATGTTCCATGCCACATTATTGATGATATCTACATGTTTTATACACATTATATGTCGTATTTATGCATTTTCCGGCACTAACCTATTAACAAGATGCCGAAGAGCCGATTCTTGTTTTCTGCTGTTTTTGGTTTCAGAAATCCTAGTAAGGAAATATTCTCGGAATTGGACGAAATCAACGCCCGGGGGCCTATTTTGCCACGAAGCTTCCGGAAGACCGAAGAGAAGACGAAGTGGGGCCACGGGCGCCGCCACACTAGGGCGGCGCGGCCCGTGGGGGCCGCGCGGCCCTAGCGTGTGGGGCCCCCGTGACCCCTCGCGAGGCTGCCCTTCCGCCTACTTAAAGCCTCCGTCGCGAAACCCCCGATACCGAGAGCCACGATACGGAAAACCTTCCGGAGACGCCGCCGCCGCCAATCCCATCTCGGGGGATTCAGGGAGATCGCCTCCGGCACCCCTGCCGGAGAGGGGAATCATCTCCCGGAGGACTCTTCACTGCCATGGTCGCCTCCGGAGTGATGAGTGAGTAGTTCACCCCTGGACTATGGGTCCATAGCAGTAGCTAGATGGTCGTCTTCTCCTTATGTGCTTCATTGTTGGATCTTGTGAGCTGCCTAACATGATCAAGATCATCTATCTGTAATGCTATATGTTGTGTTTGTCGGGATCCGATGGATAGAGAATACTACGTTATGTTAATTATCAATCTATTACCTATGTGTTGTTTATGATCTTGCATGCTCTCCGTTATTAGTAGAGGCTCTGGCCAAGTTTTTGCTCTTAACTCCAAGAGGGAGTATTTATGCTCGATAGTGGGTTCATGTCTCCATTAAATCTGGGACAGTGACAGAAAGTTCTAAGGTTGTGGATGTGCTGTTGCCACTAGGGATAAAACATTGATGCTATGTCCAAGGATGTAGTTATTGATTACATTACGCACCATACTTAATGCAATTGTCTGTTGTTTGCAACTTAATACCGGAAGGGGTTCGGATGATAACTCGAAGGTGGACTTTTTAGGCATAGATGCATGCTCGGATAGCGGTCTATGTACTTTGTCGTAATGCCCAATTAAATCTCACTATATTTATCATATCATGTATGTGCATTGTTATGCCCTCTCTATTTGTCAATTGCCCGACCGTAATTTGTTCACCCAACATGCTATTTATCTTATGGGAGAGACACCTCTAGTGAACTGTGGATCCCGGTCCTATTCTTTACATCGAATACAATCTACTCGCAATTGTTCTTTACTTGTTTTACGCAAACAATCATCTTCCACACAATACGGTTAATCCTTTGTTACAGCAAGCCGGTGAGATTGACAACCTCACTGTTTCGTTGGGGCAAAGTACTTTGGTTGTGTTGTGCAGGTTCCACGTTGGCGCCGGAATCCCTGGTGTTGCTCCGCACTACACTTCGCCGCCATCAACCTTCAACGTGCTTCTTGGCTCCTCCTGGTTCGATAAACCTTGGTTTCATTCTGAGGGAAAACTTACTGCTGTGCACATCACACCTTCCTCTTGGGGTTCCCAACGGACGTGTGTGTTTCACGCGCATCAACCTGCATGTAAGAAAATGAATCAAAGAGACGACGCAAAGCTAGCCAGACCAAACGGTAGTCCACGTCACATCCATCCGCTGGCATACCCACAACGACTTCGCGAAAGTTAGTGGCGTCTAACCAATTCACCGACTCACGGTGGCAGCGTCATAATATTCATGAGAACTAGGGAAAATGTCATAAAAAGGTGAAATTCAATTTGGTTCCCGAGTGCATATGCTCCCTCTAACAAAAACATATTTTGAAGTGTAAAAAATTTCAACAAAAAATTCTACATGTACATCTCCATAGTACATGTGTGTTTGTCATGAAAAACATATATTTTTTGTGGTCTATGTAAAAAAGAGAAAACTTATCTTGTGGAAAGCCTTAATTTTTTCACCGAATTTTGTCTTTTTACACACACCACCCGGCAAGTCAATTTTTCATGAAACGATTACGTGGACGTGTAGCAACTGAAGATGTGCACGTGCGAATTTTTTTGTTTCAAATTTATTACCATTTCAAAATGTGTCTTAGATAAATTATGAAATAAAGGAAGCAATATACTCTCATAAGCCAAAGCACTACTCCTCCCGGTCCGCTTGAATCATGGCCAGTCCCGATGTATATTATTAGAATCATCATGAAGCCCCTAGAGTATTTTTTTAAATAATAATAATAAAAAGAAGAACCAAATTTTGTGTTTCTAGGGACTTGAACCTGAGGGCTGGGTTGGACATCTACTTCTCTAACAAAGTGAGCTAGGCTTACAGTATCAGTAAAGTTATCATAATGCTTTAATCTAAGATCTACATCGGATTAAATCATGGAAAATGCCAAGTTAACACACAAGTAGTACATTCTTTTAGAAAAGGAAGCAGCTAGCATCTTGATCTTATTCTAATTTTCACTCTCACTCTATGGAATTAAAATCAGTGATAGTATCAGATATTATCACAAGCACTTTAGTAGAGTTAGCTCTTTGGACGCCGAGGACTCGACGCTGCGCTGTCCCTGCCGCTGCTGTTGCTCCATGCCATTTTGCCACCCCTGCCTCCCCAGACTCATCTCCAGGCTCGGTATCCTTGATGACGCGTGCTGCTGCTTCGTGCATGCTTGCTCTGCGGCGCTGCCGGCACTCCTGCCGTTCAACTGTAGTGAGGGCGACAGCGATGGTGACGACGATGACGACGACGACCATCTCTTTGCAAGACCTGCGGCGGACGATCTAATCCTGTCCGTTTCATCATGGCCTGCATCTACACGCAGACGCTGTCCTTTGTCCTGCCCTGGGCGCTGGAGCGCACCATCTTGCTGTAATGCACCGCCGCCCCTCCATCCCTGTACAAACATGCATGCTCAAGTGGTTCTTTGGCAATGCAAATGTGCAATGGCTATGGTTTTCTACCAAATACAGATCAGCAATATCCGTTCAGTCTTCAGTGCGCAGGATGAGTAAATGATGCTCGTCCGGGCAATACTCACGACAGTAAGGAGTACTACGATGCGATGCCTGAACCTATCGCCTTTCCAGCTAATAGTAATACAGGATCCGAGAGTTAACGAAAGATCACCTGGTTTTGTTTCATGAAGTATTGCTGAATGGACATGAGGTAGGGGCTAGGTAGCTGCATCCCGCCGCTGGCTTGCTGCTGGAGGTACGGCAGCTGCTCCACCGGCCGCGACGTCCACGGCTGTCTTCTGCAACTTGTACCAAATAATGTCAGTGTTCGCCTCAGATTTTACTCATCTCGTAACACAGTGAAGTTAGATGAGCTTAAGGTAATAAAGAGAAAATGAAGGGGCCTCTCGTGACCTATCACTGTGCATGAGGGTCCGATCCATGCAGGCAGGCAGACACAATGAGTACAAGAGCCAGCAAAACAGTTAAAACCATCAGGTCGATCGTCACACGAGCGAACCACGTATATGTGCGTACATGCGGCAGGAATTAAACTACCCCTGCGCTGCGCATGCAAGGCCCAGACCAAGAGGAGACTAGAGGCAAACACGACGAGCAGAAGACGCCTAGATACTGCATGCAGGATGCAGCTGCAGCCGGCGTAGTTCCTGCTGTATATGTCTCTCTCACTCTCTGTGACTGAGTGTTAATGCAATGGAACGCTGGCAAGCCTAGCTTGTTCCTGCTCGCCACTCACTCACTGTGAATTTAAGCTACCTGAGGCTGGGCTAGAGTGGGTGCGGCAGGCTTTCTCAGCCGGTCAAGCTAAGGACAATGGATGGATGGCCGGATGGAGCGATCACATGAATGGACGGGTGGGTGGACGGTAGGCAGGCTGCGATCGACTGCGAGCGCCCTTGTCTTGTTCTACTTGTCTCGCGCCAAGATTCCAGCCACACCACCCGGCGCAAATGGCCAGCCCCTGATGGGCGCAGGGGGACAATTTATATGGATCTGAGAACGATCATCACAATGCAGCGAGTCTTAGGCTGCTAGCTGCTCTCTCGCATAATGACATCTCTCCCTCTCAGCTGCATGCGATCGTAGTACCGCGAGTTAAGACAGGAGGGGAAAGAAAGTCTTGGCATCCATCATGATCAATCTTCCTTCCCCCAGCCGGGTGGTGCCAGTACTGATCATCGTGGTACAATGTTTTGCGTGATTGATTTGCTAGAAGTTACTTTCCCTTTAAAGACCTGTCCCCCATGGCCATGGCCACCCCAAGCTGGGCGCTACATGCATGGCTCTATATATATCGCAGTATGATTAACTGGAGCAGAGCGTAGAGCCAAGCTTGCTTTTAGCGCCTTCTCTGCATGGGAGTTTGGAATCAAACATCCGAGGACAATATGCCTGTGTGTACCAGACATGCAGCGAACTGTCACCTTGGCTAACTACAAACCCCACGGCTGTTGCTCTACGTGTTTGTGTGGGAATGGGATGTGTGTATTTGGATCCATGGGTGAAAATTATATATGGTGCTGAAATTAGAACTTCTTACTCTATTTTAAGGGGGAAAGTAATTTAAGAATTAGCTTTGATGTTGTGAAGTGAAAGTAAAATACTTGGTTTACCTTGCACTCGGTTAATATCCTTAGATTCGAGTCAGTTCATATATAATTGTACGGACAAATGGTTATGAGATAATTACAAGTGTCCATTAAGTAGATTTATTATATTAATTTCTCTCATGTAAAAAAATGATGGTTCAGCAACAGCCAAAACTAGTTGAGTAGGCCATGCAATTTGTGTAGCTAGATCATTCTGTTGTTCTTGGATGTGAATTAAACTTTAAGACATTTTCAACTAACCAACACCATTTAAATTTGACCCCACAATAATATGTGAGACATATATTTTATTTCCCCCCTGGAACTAATCTTCGAAATCATAATAAGACCCAACCAAAAGTTGATGTGGAGATCCCCTCTTTTCTTTATAGCTAATTTAGTATTAATAGAGGGATCCACATGTGTAGTACTACTACTTTCACTAAATGTGATAACCTCATTTATCCATTGATGTAAGAATTTCTGTCGCAAAAATCAAATGTGGTATCTTCAGTTCACATGTTTTTTACTTACATATATCGTCACTCAAAGCCTTCCGGTCTTATTAAAATGATAGTTGTTGTACCATGGGAGTTAATTCAAAGTAATTGTATACTAGCTCAAGTGAACTATAAAGTGAGTGTTAAGGACATTACTCCATATGAATCTACATATATTAAATTCAGGCGTACATTTTAAAATTTCAATCACATTTATAACATATAATTATATTTGGATAGCAATTATTTAAGTTCATGTGAAAAATGTCTCATGTAAAGTGTACTAGATTAAACAATTATAGTATTGCACACACTTTTACAAATCAAGAGAGGATGATTATGTGTTTTTGCATAAAAGATATTAAGGTAATACACTCTTGTTATAACCATTTCATACATTGCAAAAAAACGAATTTAAATGTTAAATGGCACCTTTATTATATTTAAATATTTTTAGTACTTTGGTGGAAAAATATAAAAATGTTACATGTCGTACCTGGATTTTCTAAATTCCTCCTAGATGCACATCAATTTTATTTCCCTGAAGCGCCCTACTAACAATCTATGTATCTCTTAATTCTCTTAATTGGATTATTGTCTGCATTGTGCACATCACATTAATCAGATATAGCACGTTGTGTGGCTTATGTCCAGGATTTCGAGTTCATGGTTGCATTTCCAAGTAAAATTAGCAGGGCATGTATTAATATATATACTGATGGCATTGTGCAATTTAAAATACATAATGTCTCATTATGATTTCGAAGATTAGTATAAACGATGCCAAAATTTGACAAGAAATATACTTTTCCATTGACCAAAATTCCATGATACCATATCTTGTGAAGTTATAATAAGTTGCCTTGGAGATCAACTAGCTATAAGTTTCTAGTAAATTATGTAAATAGTTATGACAGTAACAAAAACTTTTGCATCAAAGATTTAATCATTTTTATATTGATCTATAGTTTTCATGCATCGTCCAAATTAATCCATATATAGATGCAAAACCTTATTCTATTGAGCATCCTAATCCATCCAAGTTTATTCTGGAGATATCAATTAATATATTGTTGTCAGATACCTCCAAAATTCTGCCATGCAATTCAACTCCATGCATATATATAGTTTATCGCAAACATACAATCTGCTTAAATGCTTGCACGCACGGACTTTTTTAAAGGATATGCACATGCAAATAAAAACAAGATCGACATCCAAATGGAGCAAATACGGAGGCTGCAGACTTGCACACACAGTGACAAAGGAATAATACAAAGCAACTTATTCTACTTGCATGATCGACATATATTATTACTTGAGTATTATATGACTATAAATATATTTGCAAACCTTGAAGTGATGTTGCCAAACACGTCAAAGCTATCCACTTCACCACCTCTCCTCAGGAAGCCCATATCTCTCATCTGGACATGGCCTGCAGAACACCATTTATGCATGTCTAAACAATTAATAATAAATTATAATGATAAATAATTTTCGAACATATGTTTGTTTGTGGATGTATGGACCATTCAGTATGTGTTCCAAGAAACACAACTACAATTACAGCATCCTTTTCTATTTCAGTGCTAGCTTTGTATAGTGTATATATACCAGACTAAGGCGCATGCAAGCACCACACATAGCCCATGCCAATAATTCAGATAGGATTATGTGATTTGACATTACTGGATGTGATCATTCAGATAATAAAATATGTCTCTGAAAAGAAGAAAACAAACATGTTGGCCGAATTTTACCTGCAGCACATGATCTGTCTGCAGCAGTTCCCTTCACTGTTCTGTACATCTGCATCAGGTCAAGCAAATAAAAAATTAAGGAAAGGGAAGGATTAATTAATTTGTCAATGCCCCGTGCTGCCATTTGGTTTACTCTTGCAGCATACTAATTTAAAACTTATAATGGTACTATGAATTAGACACAAGGGATTAGGTGAAAGAGACAAGAAGTACTTGGCAACAGCTAGCTAACTACCTTGGCAAGAAAAAAGAAATAGTGGAGATGAGCTGAGATACATAAATCATAAGAAAAGACTAAATTATTGTTTCGTTCTTGAATGTTGCGAAACTATCAAGAAAAGCATAGATGATAAGAAGAGAAAAAGATGAGTTCTCTCGACATCTGGTTACTTGCCTGCAGGTGGCTCTTGACATGAGCCAGTGTGAGATCCTTCACGTTCATCAACTCCAACACTGATTTTGGTGTTGCTCCTTGAAGATAGAAAATATAGATAGCTTAATGTTGGGACATAGATATACATGTAATCCAAATGATTTACGAATCAATATAGGGATAGAAGAGACAAGGGATTTGAGAATAAGATTGCACCATATTTGTTGACTTCCTAAACATTCAGATACATTGGCTATCTCAGAAAATTGGCTCATGTGATTATGAAGTAGCTCCAATCTAAGCAATGGCTCTTCTTAATCAAAAACCGAAACGAACAAACTGAATTCATTTTCATGAACGTACTCTCATGGCCACCAAGAAGCTGGACGGCTTGCACGAAATGCGAATGGAGCGCCGTCGTCCACCGCATCCGTGGAGCCCTGGAGCTCTTCTTGCCACCAGCACCAGTACCAGATCTTGCTGCACCGCCGGAGGAGCCCGCCTGGCTGTCACAGGAGCTCTTCTTGAATCTCGGGATCTGGCTAGGTTGGTGCAGACGCTGCTGAAGGTCGGAGTGGCCATTGCGCGGCGCCGTCACCATGTCCAGCCCTAGACAAAGCTTCGTGGACTCTGCAGTGATGGCCATTTCGTCGCCGCCGACGTTAGTTGCTGACGGCGGGCTGATGTGGAGCGATAGATCCGGGGCAGCAGGAGCAGTCGCCATTGCAACTCACTGGCTAGCCGGCCGTAACAATGGTGCTGCTGCGACGATCGAGGAGTATGTGTGTGCGTGTGTCCGGGAAGCTACTTTCGAAGCTCGAGAAATGGAGTGATTAGGTCATGAGTGGTACATGATTCTTCTATAGGGGTTTGTGTTGTGTTCGTGTGGGTGAGATGAAGGTGCGGTAGTAGATGCATAGGGATGGGGGCTAGTGTGAGAGGGACGATAGCAATAGCAAGGTTGGTGGATCGTGAGGCCCCAGCAGAAGTGTACCAGAGAGAGAGGAGAGAGAGCTAGCTTCTCCCTGTTCCATGAAATGGTTAGAGCCTTAGAGGGGTGGAGAGGCTGCAGGCGCCAGGCAGGCACTAAAACCTTCGCAATTTTGGAGGGCTGTGACAACTGACAATGAGACATGGTCTTAACTCTTAGTTACTGGGTGTGGGATATCATGCACGGGCTAGCGCGACTGATTCCAAATGATATGGGCATTTTTTATGTATACTCATTTGTCGTTTATATTGTATGCACCGGCTTTAGTATATTCGTTTGTCACGGCCCATGCATGTATTTTTTGAGGTATCAGAGAACCAAGTTCATTAGATTCTGAATAAATCCTGAAATGAAAGTGATTCTGAATGAACTTTGCTCCGCAAAGAAACATGAATTGCGTGGACTTGGAATCAAATACCAACAAATATTCATTACATCAGATTAATGCTGACGTAAGAGAATCGAGTATTATTGACTCAATTTTTTGGAATTAGTTGTATCCAGAAGATCGACGTATACTCCCACTGATCCACTAAGAGTCTAGGAGCACAAAACATTATAGTTCAATTCAGTGTGTAGCCATTTTCTTGAGAGTTAATTTTATCTTTAGTTGGTTGTGTTTATCCTAGCTATGCAGAGGCCAGGTGTAATACTTTTTTTAACTAATAAAACGTTAAACGTTCATTACTGAAAAAGAAATTGGTGCATCTCATCTTGTTAAGAATAAGGTTGTTCCTAGACCAACCTATAAATGAAACAACATTTCATATTTTAGCTTTATTTTTTCTCCATTCCATTTAACAACTTCCCAAACATATCGGTAATAATGGTTCAAGATGTAATATTGTAAGTCATATATACGCCAGACAATACAAGCAAAAGGAAAAAAATGGAAGTTTTTATCCATGCATTTTGCATCATTAATATTGCTACATATATGATTAGTTTTCATTGTTGTTTGTCATCATACATCATTATCTATGCATTTTTAGTCGATTTTCGGAACTTTCTTAGAAAGTCCCGTTCATTGTTAATTTCTGAGAGGCAGAAAACCTCTTTTTCGTATTTTATTTATTTCGGAACTTTCTGGATCGCTAAAAATCGAGAAAAAATTACCAGATCAGTTTTTCACCCGGCAAAGGATCATGGGCAAAAGAATCACGCGAGGGGAGCCACGAGGGCCAAACGGCACCAGGTGGCGCGCCCAAACATGTAGGGTGCACCACCCAGGCCCATTTGCGCATCGGGCATCGTCTCGGCGTCCCTTTTGTACCAGAAAAGCTCCATCTCGTCTAAAAACCTAAGCCATACTATTCTCGAGATTTATTGAGGCGGCAGCGAAGGCGAAAGTCCTCTCTACTCCGGGAGAGGGCAGATCCAGCTGCACCGGTGCCTCCGGTGAAGGGGGAAATCGACGCCATCAACATCCCCACTCCTCTTGGCTTGGGATGAGGCATCTCCATCAACAACTTCATCAGCACCATCTCTATCTACGAGATCGATGTCATAGTTTGTGTTGAATTGAACCCCGGATATTGGTTTTAGTGTTATTGTATGTTCGTGATTGGTACTTTGTCATTATTTGGTGGGGAGATTATATATTCAGATTATTTTTTAATCATTATGCCTCTGGTCCATATCATGTTTAACATTTGTGAGTAGTTCCCCAAGTTCCTGAGGGCATAGGATGATCTGGCTATGATTTTATATGATGTGCAATGAGTATTTGGTCATGTTTTCTATCTTTTATGTTGTTCTATGATGGTTTTATGTGAACAGTAACTGCATATTACTTCACCCACATGGGCTCATAGATCTGCACTTTAATATAATGGATAAGTGTTGGAAGGGATGGATTGACAGAAACCGTTTTTCAATATTATGAGTTGCATTAGAGGGGTTTATGTCGGGGACCAATGACCTTATGGCTATGATGGGGCATTTATGTCTTAATCATTCCTATACTTGCTCATGAAATGGCTTTAGGACCCATCATAAGGGGTGTGCTTGCACATATCTATGGCTGCACCTAGCTTAGACTCCGTCTCTAATTGAATTAAGCTTGACAAAATATTTACCATGTTGTTTAGAACTTAGATGCTAGTGAATCCATGCCACCCTCGGGAACTTTAGTCTCATATAAGCACACACACTTGAGCTTATCCTCTTTCTGCATGCAGGATTGGGCTATACTCCCATCGAGAGCATTTACTTATTTGCTATTTACTTTCTGCACTTTATTTTTACTGCAAACTATACACCCAAAAACACCAAAATTGTTACTTTATTATTACTGGTTTCTTGTCAATTCTGCTAACCAATACCTTTAGCTCCTTGTGGGTTCAGCAACCTTTGTTATTGAAAAGTACTCCCTCCGTTCCTTTCTATAATGCCTATATATTTTTGGCATTTGTTTCAAAATGTAAGGTTGTAGCTTGGCTCTTTTTCAATTACCCCCTCTACCGGTCAGCTCCCACACGACAAGCATGAAAAAAATTCATACAAAAAGGAAACAATTAATTGAGATTCCTAATGCATGATCCCAACGATTTCTTAGATTTAGGAAGCAATGTTTTTATTTCCTTAATATAACCTGGTTGCACATATATGGAGAGTCAACCAGAGAGATTTGTGGGATTTGTTATGTTAATTTAGGAAGTTACCGATTTTCCTCATTTTACTCTGATCTCAAATCGTTAATCTAGGGGGTCTTGTGTAAAGAACACTCTTGTGCTAATTTCCGTGCCAAAAAACTATAGGCACTATAGAATGGAACGGAGGGAGTACTATAATTGATCTCCTGCACATGGGAGCCATCAAGACACTTTTCTGGCGCCGTTGCCGGGGATTGTAGCTCTATTGGTAAGTGAATGGTAAGGAAGATTTCATGGATGACTTTTCTGTCTATGGGAATTCTTTTGATAATTGTTTGCGAAACCTTGATAAAGTTTTGCAGAGATGTGAAGAAACTAACCTTGTTCTTAATTGGGAGAAATGCCACTTTATGGTTAATGAAGGAATTGTATTGGGACATAAAATTTCCGAGAGAGGTATTGAAGTTGATAGAGCTAAAGTTGAAGCAATTGAGAAGATGCCCTATCCTAGGGATGTTAAAGGTATTCGTAGTATTCTTGGTCATGCTGGTTTTTATAGGAGATTTATTAAAGATTTCTTTAAAATTTCAAAGCCTCTTACTAATCTTCTTCAAAAAGATGTACCTTTTGTTTTTGATGATGATTTTAAGGAAGCTTTTGAAACTCTAAAGAAAGCCTTAACAACTGCTCATGTAGTTGAACCTCCTGATTGGAATTTACCTTTTGAAATTATGTGTGATGCTAGTGATTTTGCTGTAGGTGCTGTTCTTGGACAGCGAGTAGATAAAAAATTGGATGTTATTCATTATGCTAGTAAGACTCTTGATGCTGCTCAAAGAAATTATGCTACAACTGAAAAAAGAGTTAGTAGCTGTAGTTTTTGCTTGTGACAAGTTTAGACCTTATATTGTTGATTCAAAAGTCACAGTTCATATTGATCATGCTGCAATTAGGTACCTTATGGAAAACAAAGATGCTAAGTCAAGGCTTATTAGATGGGTGCTTCTTTTGCAAGAATTTGATTTACATATTGTAGATAGGAAAGGTGCTGATAATCTTGTTGCTGATAATTTTTCTAGATTGGAAAATATTGCTTATGATCCTGTTCCTGTTAATGATAGTTTCCAAATGAACAATTGGCTGCAACAAAGGTGAGCTCGCGAGATAGTCCTTGGTATGTTGATTATGCTAACTTTATTGTTTCCAAGTAATTGCCTCCAACCTTTTCAGCTCAGCAAAGGAGGAAATTCTTTTATGACTTGAGGCATTATTTTTGGGATGACCCACACTTATATAAAGAAGGAGTGGATGGTATTATGCGAAGATGTGTCCCCGAATATGAACAACAAGAGATATTGAGTAAGTGTCATGGTAGTGTTTATGGAGGACATCACGCCGGAGATAGAACTGCACAAAATGTTCTACAGTCAGGATTTTATTGGTCAACTCTCTTTAAAGATGCAAGAAAGTTTATTTTATCTTGTGATGAATGTCAAAGAGTTGGTAATATCTCTAGACGCAATGAAATGCCTATGAATTATACTCTTGTTATTGAACCATTTGATTGTTGGGGATTTGACTTCATGGATCCTTTTCCTTCTTCAGAAGGTAACACTCATATACTTGTTGTTGTTGATTATGTTACTAAATGGGTGGAAGCCATACCCACAAAAAGTGCTGATGGTGAGACCTCTTTAAAAATGCTTTTAGATGTTATTTTTCCTAGGTTTGGAGTACCTAGATATCTTATGACTGATGGAGGTTCTCATTTTATTCATGGTGGTTTTAGAAAAACTCTTGCTAAATATGGTATTAATCATAGAATTGCTTCAGCTTATCATCCTCAAACTAGGGGCAAGTAGAATTATCAAATAGAGAAATTAAATCTATCTTGCAAAAGACTGTTAATAAATCTAGGAAAAATTGGGCTAGTAAGTTGAAGGAAGCGTTGTGGGCTTATAGAGCTGCTTATAAAAATCCTATGGGTATGTCTCCTTATAAAATGGTTTATGGAAAAGCTTGTCATTTACCTTTAGAACTAGAGCACAAAGCTTATTGGGCTGTAAGAGAACTTAATAAAGATTTTAAACTTGCCGGTAAGAAAAGGTTGCTACAATTGAGTTCTTTAGATGAGTGGAGAAGTGAAGCTTATGAAAATGCTAGACTTTTTAAGGAGAAAGTTAAGAAATGGCATGATAGAAGAATTATTAAAAGAGAATTTAATGTTGGAGATAAAGTCCTATTGTATCGGTCTCGTCTAAGATTTTTTGCAGGAAAATTACTCTCAAAATGGGAAGGACCATATGTCATTGTGGAGGTGTATCGTTCAGGGGCAATAAAAATTGCTTCGCTGAAAGATGATGCCACACAAGTGGTGAATGGACAAAGACTCAAACATTATATTTCTGGAGATTCTTATAATGAAGATGTTGATGTTATTCGAGTGGTGACTCCGGAAACTTTCATCAAAGATCAAATTGATAGTTCTGCAGAGTTCGACTTCGAATAGGTAACAGTTTTGGTAGTAAAAAGTCCGCGTTTAACTTTCCGAACAATATTTTTGCTATTTTTAGAAAATATGAAAAATTATGAGATCGAATCGGAGTGGACGAGGCGCACGAGGGCGCGTCCCCACGTGGTGGAGCGGGCCCCACCCTGGCCGCGCCGCCATATGGGGACGGCTCCTCGGAGTCCCTCTCCCACTCGGGTTCGACCTGGTGCTTTCCTTTTGTCATGAAATTTTTTGTTATATAATCCCCCGGATCTCCCGAGGTCTGTATATCGTCTTCTCGTCGTGTTTTGTTTCGACCTGTTTCTGTTCACATGTCGTCGCAAGGTTCATCCTCAGAAGATTATGCAATGCGTCGCAAACGTGAGCTCCTCCAGGATCTAGATCAAGGAACTTTCGTTGGATGGGCGGAAGAGGAAAGGGTCATGACAAGACGGAAAGAGATGGATGAGAGTGTCAAGGAGGAAGTGAAGAAGATGTCATCAATAAAAAGAGAGCGGCAAGCTGTGGGGAGTAAGCCAATCTTGGTGGGATCGGTTAACACTCGATGTTCTTTTTCTCATAACTTGCAGGGACCTTTACCACCTGCTCCTAGTCTCAACTCTTTCCCTGCTGTGGAGGAAGCTTTTCGGGTTACCGATGAGTTTTGTGATCAATACCGTGTTCTGAGAAGGGAAGTGGAGATACTTCAGGAGGAGAACAACCGACTTCGCAGAATGCTAGAGCGGTTCCTCACTCCCATCATGGTCGTCCCACCATCACCACCGAAGGAGTAATTCATCATTGGTATTGGCACCCCCTTGGCTTGTTCCAAGCTTGGGGGGAGTGCCGCGGTATCACATCATCACTATCTTTTACCTTTTTACTGTCAAGTAGTGTCATATCATGAGTAGGAAAGTTATCATATAAGATGGTTTGCAGTGTGGAACTATCTCTCTTTTAGTTGGTTATCTATGTATCCCTTGGTGTGAGTTATCGTTATGGAATATTAATGAGAAGTTTTATCATTTAATTTTTGCACACCTTATTTTAGTTTGCAATTTCTGTTATATGATTGATCTTGTTGTTAGTATTGATATCACTTTGGGAGCATCAAGTAAATCTATTTGGTTTTTGCAAACTTAGCATTGGTCAACAGCAACAATACTTTGAGGCTTAAGTAGAAAAGAGGGAAGTACATGTAGATATATTATTTCATTATCTTTCTTTCTTGTTAGCTAATGAGCTTAGTATTCTGAAGTTAAAATTGTTTGTGCTTACAAGGAAGATGCATGATTGTTTCTATCACATGTATATTTGTTTGTTTCCCTCAACTCTTAAGCTTGCTAACCAACCTTGCTAGCCAAAGACCTGTACTGAGAGGGAATGCTTCTCGTGCATCCAAAACCTTAAACAAAACCCATTCCATTTGTGTCCACCATAACTACCTATTATGTGGTATTTTGCGCCACTCCAAGTAAATATTTCATGTGCTACCTTTAAACAATTCAAAAGTTATTATCTCTTATTTGTGTCAATGTTTTATAGCTCATGAGGAAGTATGTGGTGTTTTATCTTTCAATCTTGTTGGACAGACTTTCACTAATGGACTAGTGGCATATACATCCGCTTATCCAATAATTTTGCAAAAAGAGCTGGCAACGGGGTGCCCAACCCCAATTAATAACTTTCATTAATAATTCTCTTCACATGTTTTGCCCTGATTTATCAGTAAGCAACTTAATTTTGCAATAGACACTCCTCCATGGTATGTGAAATGTTAGAAGGCACCCGAGAATTCGGTTAGCCATGGCTTGTGAAAGCAAAGGTTGGGAGGAGTGTCATCCATAAATAAAACTAAAGTACATGTGTAAACAAAAGAGAAGAAGGATGATCTACCTTGCTGGTAGAGATAACATCCTTCATGGGAGCCGCTCTTTGAAAGTCTGTTTGACAAGGGGGTTAGAGTGCCCACTACCATTCGTTGACAACAACAAACACCTCTCAAAACTTTATTTTTATGTTCTCTTTATGATTTCAAAACTTAAAAATCTCTAGCACATGATTTAATCCCTGCTTCCCTCTGCGAAGGGCCTATCTTTTACTTTTATATTGAGTCAGTAAACCTATTTCCCTCTATCTCAAGCAAGCAATTGAGTTGTTGTGATCCAACCATTTATATTGTGATCTATTTAATCATGTCTTTTATTCTTCCTTGTTTAGTACAAATTTTATCTGAATGAATATGACTTTGAAGGTTATCAATGATTATGAGGAGATTGTTATGATTGAGCATGTAAGTTCTGCCATATAAGCTCTAATATAAAGGCTCGCTCGAAAGATAAGTACAATCTGTTAATTGTTCTTTGACCAAGAACGAAGTTTGCCATCACCAATTATGATTTCCTATGCACCTTTATTTGTGATTTCCCTTTACTTGTTTCAAGTTGAGTTATATGAAGAAGTTGTTTACTAGAATGTCTTGTGTGAATTAATAAATGTGATGCTTCTTGTCCGTATTTTATTTATCGACTCTTCACTCCATAAACATGTGGTCTTTTTTACTGAGTTCAGTTTCGCTTGGGGACAAGCGAGGTCTAAGCTTGGGGGAGTTGATACGTCCATTTTGCATCACTATTTTATATCATAATTTACTATTATTCATTGATATATTTCATATTTAGAGATGATACTTATGTTATTTCACCTATTTTGCATGTTTCATGATTATTGGAGAATTACTCACCGGAGTCAGAATTCTGCTGGAAAAATCACCGTCAGGATACACTATTTCTGAAGTT
The DNA here is from genome assembly GCF_022539505.1 of Lolium rigidum. NCBI lineage: Eukaryota > Viridiplantae > Streptophyta > Magnoliopsida > Poales > Poaceae > Lolium > Lolium rigidum. The sequence continues at coordinate 310,764,766 of NC_061510.1, read as the reverse complement.
CAACAATTGATGGAAAATATACCGAAGCTCCTATTTTTCCAGATGACGGAGCCAGCCAAAAGGGGAGGCCGAGGAGGGCCGCCATGGGCCCTCCCCATGGGCCAGCGCGGCCACCAATGCCGGCGCGCCGCCACGTGGGGAGGGGGCCCACGAACCCCTCGGCCATCGCCCTTTCACGTACTTCATCTCCCAGAAATCCTAAGGTGCGGGGGAACATCGAGGATAGTCATCGCTGCCTCCTCGAGGCGGAAAACACCAGAGAGAAAAGAGCTCTCCGGCAGTGCGAAATCTGCCGGGGAAATTCCCTCCCGGAGGGGGGAAATCGTCGCCATCGTCACCGTCATCGAGTTGGACTTCATTGGGATCATCATCATCATCTCCACCACCGACACCGTCATCTCCACCGCTGTACCTCGTCTCCGCTGTAACATCTAGGGTTGAATCTTGAGTATTTCATAGGGGAAACTCTCCCGGTGTTGATTACTCCTTGTTATTGATGCTATTGAGTGAAACCGTTGAATCAAGGTTTATGTTCAGATTGTTATCCATCATCATATCACCTCTGATCATGTTCCATATGATGTCTTGTGAGTAGTTCGTTTAGTTCTTGAGGGCATGGGTGAAGTCTAAATGTTAGTAGTGAACTATGTTGAGTAATATTTAATGGTTTGATATTTAAGTTGTGGTGTTATTCTTCTAGTGGTTGATGACCCACAACTATAGGGGATCGCAACAGTCTTCGAGGGAAGTAAAACCCAAATTTATTGATTCGACACAAGGGGAGACAAAGAATACTTATAAGCCTTAACAACTGAGTTGTCAATTCAGCTGCACCTGGAAAAGCACTGGTAACAGGGGTGATGTGAAAGCAGCAGTAATATGAGAGCAATGGTAACAATAACACGAGCAGCAGTAGCAAGTAACACGGAGGCAATGGCACCAGAAAATAGTTGATACTACTTCTAATGGCATATAGGACCGAGTGAGTATTTGATGATGAAAGATGGACCGGGGTTCCCAGCTATCTACACTAGTGGTAACTCTCAAATAAGAAGTGTTGGGTGAACAAATTACAGTTGGGCAATTGATAGGATTGAAATAGCATTAAGACAGAACATCCAATTTATTAATCATGTAGGCATGTTTTCCATATATAGTCATACGTGCTCGCAATGAGAAACTTGCATAACATCTTTTGTCCTACCAGCCGGTGGCAGCCGGGCCTCTAGGGAAACTACTGGTAATTAAGGTACTCCTTTTAATAGAGCACCGGAGCAAAGCATTAACACTTGGTGAAAACATGTGATCCTCATATCTAAGCCTTCCCCTCCGGTTATCCCAGTTATTGTCACTCTGGGGCCTCGGGTTCCGGACAGAGACATGTGCAAACAACTTGTAGATACAATCTAAGCAATAGTTATAGAGCTTAAATTCTAAGATCATGCCACTCGTGCACTAGTGACAAGCATTAAACACAACAAGATTGCAACAACAATAACTTCACAAACTTTATAGATAGACTGATCATAATGTAACAATTCATCGGATCCCAACAAACACATCACCGATTACATCAGATGGATCTCAATCATGTAATGCAGCTCATGAGATCATTGTATTGAAGTACATGGGAGAGAGAGTACCAACTAGCTACTGCTAGAACCCGTAGTCCATGGGGGAACTACTCATGGAGCATGATGGAGGCGGTGGCGTCGATGGAGAAGCTTCCGGGGGTCAATCCCCTCCCGCAGAGGATGCCGAAACAGGAACTTCTGACCCCCGAAACTATGTTTCGCGATGGCGGCGGCGCTCCTGGAGTCTTTTTGGAATATGATCTGTTGATGTAGGGTTTTCGCATCGCGAGAGAATATATAGGCGAAAGGGCGGAGCGAGGGGGTGCCCGGGGGGCCCACCCCATAGGGCGGTGCGCCCCCCTCCTTGGCCACGCCCCCATATGGTCTGGAGGCCGTGGGCCTCCCCCTGGCTTGCCCTTCTGGCTCCATGTGTCCCTCGGAAAAATAGGAGGTTTGGATTTTGTTTCATCGAATTCCGAGAATATTGCCCGAACAGCTTTTCTGGAACCAAAAACAACAGAAAACAGGAACGGGCACTTCGGCATCTTGTTAATAGGTTAGTCCCGGAAAATGCATAAAAACATTATAAAGTGTGAGCAAAACATGTAGGTATTGTCATAAAACTAGCATGGAACATCAGAAATTATAGATACGTTGGAGACGTATCGGTGGTGTCATGTGAACGTCGACTACATGATACTTCACCTTTATGGGCCTAGGGGAATGCATCTTGTATTCGTTTGCTAATTGTGGGGTTGCCGGAGTGACAGCAACCTGAACCCCGTTGGTATATCGATGCATGAGGGATAGCAGGATCTCAGAGTTTAAGGCTGTGGTTAGATTTATCTTAATTACTTTCTTGTATTTGCGGATGCTTGCAAGGGGTTTAATCACAAGTATGTATTAGTCCTAGGAAGGGCGGTGCATTAGCATAGGTTCACCCACACAACACTTATCAAAACAATGAAGATTAATCAACTATATGAAGCGAAAGCACTAGACTAAATTCCCGTGTGTCCTCAAGAACGTTTGGTCATCATAAGTAAACAAACCGGCTTGTCCTTTGTGCTAAAAAGGATTGGGCCACTTGCTGCAATTATTATTCTCGCATTTTACTTACTTGTATTTTATTTATCTCGCTATATCAAAACCTCCCGAAAACTTGTCCGTGAGCATTTACAGTGAATCCTTCATCGAAACTGCTTGTCAACACCTTCTGCTCCTCGTTGGGTTCGACACTCTTATTTATCGAAAGTACTACGATACACCCCCTATACTTGTGGGTCATCACCCGTTTACTATGGTAAAGGCTTTAGACCGTCTCACGATACGCATGGCTTCCACTGGATCCTTCGGTAACCGTTGTTCTATTAGATATGCTAAAAAAGGCTTAGTCCAAAGAGGCTCAAGAAGAAGGACCTGCTCTGTGAGTTGCAATGTAGGATTTTCGACATCTTTTTTCAGTTCTACTCCTGAATCGTCAGTCGATACTTTTGGAGGTGCCGACACTTTTTCCTTGATCGATCGCTGAGTGAAAACTTCATAAAATACACCATCTGGAATAGGGGAGCACATGGACCCTATGTTTGCCAGAGCATCGGCTTCCTCATTGCTGGCTCTGCCGATGTGTTTTAGCTCGCACCCTTCAAATTTGGCTTCCATATTCTGGTATAATTGGCGGTAGGCAATCATATTATCACTGATTGCGTCACACAAATTCATCGACTGTTGTACCACAAGGTTTGAATCTCCATAAATTTCCAAACGAGTTGCTCCACCCTCCTTGGCCATTCTCATTCCGTGCAATAGTGCTTCGTACTCTGCTTCATTATTTGTCGGCAGCGAGAAATTCATGCGTAGGATGTACCTCATCTTGTCCCCCTGTGGTGAGATCAATATTATTCCTGCGCCCGCACCTGTACTTCGCTTCGACCCATCAAAGAACATTGTACATGACCCATACACACTACAAGAAAAGTTCTGATAGACAACGTCTGAAAATCGTCCGCTAAGGGGTATTTTTCGTCGCCTATGGTGACATGGGCATACCCTTCGGGTACCCATTATTAGTATACCTGGCTCGGCCCAATATGGAGGAGACCCAATATGGAGAAGGCCCAACAAGGCAACCCGAAGAAGTAGTCGACTAGGACTCTTGTAAAACCCTAGGCTGGTTGCATATATAAAGCTAGCCAGGGCACCCGAAAGAAAGAGGACAACAGATAGACAGAATATAGACAACATAGCTCCGCCTATGGCGCCACCATGTAAACATATTATGCTCATATACTGGATTGCTAGCAGCACGTAGGGATCCTCCACCGAGGGGACCCGAAGCTGGGTACGTCGTGTGCCTAATCTCGTCCCCGGAATCTCCATCGTCGCTCTTCCCGAAAACCCTAGTCTACAATACGTAGGCATTGCCGAGGTGATCCCTCGTCAATTGGCGCCGACCGCGGGGATCGCGACGACTGGATTTTGTCATCCGGGCGGGATCCGTCGTCAACAACGTCTATACTGTGTCAGCCGAGAAGAACATCTGGTCCAACGAGTTCATCAGCCGGGGATCGGAGAAATCAGATTTTAACTAACAAGCGGCGCACGCGGCGGCTCCTAACCGACAAGCTATTGCGAAACAGGCTCGTCATGATATGCTGGAGCAGTTGATCTGCCCTGAATCACGTCTTTTGCTAGGCAGCAGCGGGAGTCTGACCCTACGTTTTGATGAGCGACATCTTCAGCAAGAGCAAGAATTACAGGCGCGAGAATTTCAGGTCCCGGTGGCTCAACCAGTCGTTGAGCAGTGCATACAATTCAGGTGCTGGTGGCACGCCGGCCGGAGCATCTTCGCTCCTAGCATCAGATTGGTAGGTGAAGTGGTAAGCATCAATGGAAACCAGAGTTCACACGGAAGCGAAATCAGAGAACAAATATTACTCCACTACGTGGATCCAGGTGTTAGCTATCCAGTCCATGTTCCTACCAATAATTAAATTCTGCCCAAACTATTTCTTTTTGGCTCGATCTATTTTGTATGTGCAGGTTTTCGTAAAAGCCTTCAATCACGACAAGGAAAACGAAGTCGTTCATTGCTGTGGGCTTAGTTCCCACAGGGAGGAGAATTGGTGTGGCCAAACCACACAATTTACATCAAGTGTCAAGCGGACCGCTTTTCGCCGATTGGATATCACGCACTCGCCATGTTTGGGGCTCACCTTTCGAAGATCCACAACATCGACTGCGTCTTCTTCATCAACTACTTCCGGTCAGACGCCGCACAACTTCATTGACCACGTCGGCCACACGACCTGCTTTCACGTTGGCTCCGCCGCACCCGATAATAAAGCTAAGTGTTCCTCTTTCAAAAGTTAACTATTATTTATTTTCGCCACACCCAAATACTCGGGGGCTGCGTTATTACATCTTTACAGCAAATTCACCCAAACACTGGGGGCTACTCCATTACTTTGTTACCACAAATACACTCGATTACTTGACGAATTTCTTTTCATCGCCTCTGGATATATCTCCTTCGGCTCCGTGGATTTATTTTCGGCTTAGTGAAATTACCTTCTTCGGATTAGTGGAGTCATCTTCTTCAGCTTCCTGGATTTTTCTTCATCGGATTCATCTTATAAGATTCATCTATATGAATATTACTGGCTTACTCTTATACAACATTACCCGAGGCGTTTCGGGTCACTGGATTTATCATCGAGGATTATTACTGGATTTATTTTCTTCGGCGGATTCATCTTCTATGGTTATTACTGGATTCTTCGGTTCAATGGATTAATCTTCTATAATTATTACTGGAACTATTTTCTTCGGATCAATGGATTCATCTTCTATGATATCAACGGATTCATCTTCTATGGTTATTACTGGATTCTTCGGGTCAATGGATTCATCCTCTATGATATCGATGGATTTATCTTCAATATATGTTTTATATTTAATGGCGTAATCTTCAATATGGATTCATCTCAAATACTTCATCTGGGGTTCATCTTCATATATTATTGTCTATGGCTTCATCTTAAATGGCGTCACCTTATATGACGTCGCAACTTCGTCAACTTCTTTCGACATCATGGCTAAACAATAGGGGGCTCGACCATGACTTCGCCTCGGGTCGCAACTGCGACACAACATCTAAGCAACAATCATGATATCACCTCAGTAGCGCTTGGCGCTCGGCTATTTCTCCATCAATAATTTGGCGGCATTTATTTTCGCTATTTGGTGGTTTCTACTTCGGCTCAACTTTTTCGTTGCACTCGAAGACCTTATCGCGCATCGACTCCGTTTTGCCCAATAAGCTAAGTGTTCCTTTATTCACATAAAGTTGATTATCATTTACTTTCGCCGCACCCGACGCTCGGGGGCTGCGCGGCATATATTCACTTTACATATCATCGAATCCGAGCATCTAACACCGCATGCGAAAAAGAGAGTCAAGAAAAAGATAGAAAAAGTTTGTTTATTTGTGCAGGAGAAAGCAAATTTCAAAGTATGTAAGAGAGAACCCGACGAAAAATTATCTTCAAGGAGGTCCCGAAAAATTATCTTCAAGAAGGTCCCGAAGAATTATCCTCAGGGAGGACCCGAAGAATTGTCCTCAAGGAGGACCCGAAGAATTGTACTCAGGGAGGACCCGAAGAATTGTCCTCAAGGAGGACCCGAAGAAATTTTCTTCAAGAAAGAACTCGACGAAATTTTCATCAAGAAGGAACCAAAAAAAAAGAGATGGACAAATCTTCGGGTCCATTGACTCGTCATATTCTTCCGAGCAAGAGCATCGGTGATGAACCCGACAATATAGAAGAATCCAATATATTCGGCTGTCTCATCACGCCCGAGAAAAATATAGAAGAGCCCGCAAAATGGGTCATTGCATCAGCCGAACAAGGCACTCGACAATATATTCTCAGAGCGCCAAAAGTCGCGAATAATCTCTCGAATGCCGCAAAACTCTGCGAAGGTAAGACCCCGGATCCGTTCCGAGCGGCGTGGCACCGTCTCTGACGTCGGTTTGCTACTTTTATCCGTATCAACAGATACGAATAAAAATCCTAACGGACGCGTTAGGTAACCGATAAAACATGACTGGGACTCGACAGAATGGTAAGACCTTAAGCGGCACCTATCGAGTTAACACCAGTATCCCGGGATCATGTCCAGGGATGTGATCTTGAAGTAGGTTTTTGCGGATTGCCACTAGAGCAGTTAACTAGTACCTGATCCGTCAGATGAACTAGCCCCAATTACCATTATCCCTGTACAATATAGATATGGATGTCAAATAAAAATAGCAACGGCCTGGAGTCGATAAAAAGTGGGGCAGCGCCAAGTTCTTTATCGAGTAATACAACTTGAGCCTATGCCTAGGTGCAAGCACCTGCCCATAGGCTCGGGGGCTACTCTTATCGAGAGTATTGTTCACCCTCCCGATAAGATACAAGAAAGAGGAAAAATTGTGGTGTCGATTAAAAGCAAGTTGAGCCTACACCCAAGTGCAAACACTTGGCCGTAGCCTCGGGGCTACTCCCATCGGGAGCGCTGGCCGCGCACCCGATAGAAAGATAACTTCGACAAGCATCTACGGCAATTAAGGTTTGTAGACTCAACTCGATTCTACGACTCGAGTGGAGCCTACTCCCATCGGGAGCACATGGATTTCATCAAGTCTTCCGGAAATATAGTTAAGTTCTTCATCGAGTAGTACAACTTGAGTCTATGCCTAAGTGCAAGCACTTGCCCATAGACTCGGGGCTACTCCCATCGGGAGCGCTGCCGCGCACCCGATAATTTCAAGAATCGTCGACATCATCTACGCTACACATGATCTACGACATGGACCTCGCCTTGTATTTTCTTCGACTTCGGAGATGGTTATGCTTGGAGTTTCTACGCAAGTCTTCGACTTCCCTATAAACTCGGGGGCTACTGACATGGGCATACCCTTCGGGTACCCATTATTAGTATACCCGGCTCGGCCCAATATGGAGGAGACCCAATATGGAGAAGGCCCAACAAGGCAACCCGAAGAAGTAGTCGACTAGGACTCTTGTAAAACCCTAGGCTGGTTGCATATATAAAGCTAGCCAGGGCACCCGAAAGAAAGAGGACAACGAGATAGACAGAATATAGACAACATAGCTCCGCCTATGGCGCCACCATGTAAACATATTATGCTCATATACCGGATTGCTAGCGGCACGTAGGGATCCTCCACCGAGGGGACCCGAAGCTGGGTACGTCGTGTGCCTAATCTCGTCCCCGGAATCTCCATCGTCGCTCTTCCCGAAAACCCTAGTCTACAATACGTAGGCATTGCCGAGGTGATCCCTCGTCATATGGGCCTAACCTGACGATATGGGTTCTGTTGTGGAAACTGCGTCAGGCAAAGTCCTACGACGATTTTTTCGGTCCGTCGCGCTTGGGCGCCCTTCCGCCACGGAAAATCGGACCGTTGCGCAAGTATTTCCGGGAGCCCGTTGACTGCCGACGTCATGCAACCGACACGTGGCGTACGCCGTTAACCGGCGGTTAACGGCGTTAACCGGCTGAAACCCCGTGGTAGATGGTAGGCCCACACGAGGCCCGCCACGTCTTAAGCGGGCCGGCCCATTAAGTTTGCGGTGCCGGGCCGGCTGACTTAGTTTGACCGGTCAACTATATAGCCGGGCTGGTCCATTAGTTACGTGGGCCGGGCCTAACCTCTAAGGTTGGCTGGTCAAAACTTTAATGGGCCGGCCCACTAAGCATGTGGGCCGGGCCGAATGCACTCGTTTGACCGGTCAACGAGGCAAAGGGCCGGCCCACAAGACATGTGGGTCCCACTTTCTCGTTATCGGGCCGGCCCATTTACAAAGTGGGGTCCACATTAAAGCAATGGGCCGGCCCAAGAAGTTAGTGGGCCGGCCCAATTAGCATGTGGGTCCCACTTTCCTGTTAAAAGGCCGGCCCATTTAGTATGTGGGGTCCACCATATAGCAAGTGGGCCGGCCCAACAAGATAGTGGGCCGGGCCAAAAACACAGGTGGGTCCCACTTTCCTGTTACAGGGCTGGCCCATTTAGCATGTGGGGTCCACCATAGAGTGAGTGGGCCGGCCCAACAAGATAGTAGGCCGGGCCAAAACGCTGGTGGGTCCCACTTTCCTGTTAAAGGGCCGGCCCATTTAGTATGTGGGGTCCACCGTATAGCAAGTGGGCCGGCCCAACACGCTTGTGGGCCGGGCCAAAAACACAGGTGGGTCCCACTTTCCGTCAAAGGGCCGCCCATTTAGTATGTGGGGTCCACCATAGAGCAAGTGGGCCGGCCCAACAAGCTAGTGGGCCGGGCCAAAAACACAGGTGGGTCCCACATTCGTCTTAAAGGGCCGGCCCGTTTAGTACGTGGGGACCACCACAAAAGCAATTGGGCTGGCCCAACTAGTTGGTGGGCCGGCCCAGTAGTGGGTGGGGTCCACCTTAAAGCAAGTGGGCCGGCCCAATAAAAGTGTGGGGTCCACAGTTAATCAAGTGGGCTGGCCCAATAAGTAAGTGGGCCAGCCCGTTTAGTTGCTGTTTATATGCCGGCGTAAAAGGCGCTTTAGGATTTTGCGGGCCGGCACGTATGTGATTTCGCTTAATTGGGCCGTTTAAGGGATGGGAATTCGTGATTTAGATACGAGAATATTTACGCAGCATTGATTTACGTCGGATAGCCTCACTTACGACAAGCACCAAAGAAAAAATGCGCGAAAGAACTATAAAAACTAACTAAATATTACATCGAGTGCAAGGCTTTGAAAAAATATTACGGAACCCGGAGAAATTGAATGGTAATTAAACCTAGCAATACAATGAAGCGATCCGGCAATCTTTTAAGTTGTCCATGCAGCACCTATATCTGAAACAAAGACATTACAAGTTAAGACAAGCAACAATGGAAACGCAAAGACACCGCAATATTGTTTGCCAAAGAATTTGGAACTCATCATTTCGTCGTTATAACAAGATCATTGTAATGCGCACAATAAGCAAACAAAGAGTGCATGCCGCATACCAACAGCCAATATAACGAGCATGTTAGAATGAAACAAGAGACTTACTACTGCCGAGTCCCATGCAAACCAACATGTTCGTGGAGTACAAAATTGGCATGAACAACATAGTAGCAGAGCTATAAATTTTGTAACAACGACTGAGCAAGATGAAGTTATGATGGCTACATCTACAGAGCAAGGAATGTAAACCAAAAATAGAAGTTACGATGGCAAAAGCTAAAGAGGAGGGAATGTGAACCAACATGTGCCAAGTGCAATTACTTAATTTTGGCCGTGAACTAAATAATACTCCTGAACTTATAGTGAAGGGGATGCAAATCAAGATGTTTAGGGATATAAACTTGTAATGAGCAACACATAGAGGATAGTTAATGCTGGAGCTTAGGATGGACCGGATACGTAATATAGTGGGATCACCCGTGAACTTGTATAAGAGGGAATGCAAACCAATATGTTCAGACTTTCCATATGTGAGCGTCATGCCAAGTCGTAGAAACAAGTCAATAATGCAGCTTTTGAAGAACAAGATGGCACGCAAAATTATTATCTAGTAGTATGACAAGTTTATTTGTACTACAAAGCTAGATAGCAGAGTGATAGCATGCCAAACTAAGTCCTTACTTTGTTAGCTTACAATGAACTAGATACAAAACAATGGCATCACCCGTAGTACAGGGAATGCAAGCCAACATGTTCATGGAGTAAAAAATTGGCACAAACAACATAGTAGCAGGCCATAATTTTTGTAACAACGACTGAGCAAGATAAAGTTATGATGGCTAGATCTACAGAGCAGTGGAATGTAAACCAAATATAGAAGTTACGATGCCAAAAGCTATAGAGCAGGGAATGCGAACCAACATGTGCAATTACTTAAAATTGGCCATGAACTAAATAATAGCAGGATGTTACTATAATACCTATAATTTTTGGTAACAACGACCGAGCAAGATAGAAGTTATGATGGCTACATCTACGGAGCAGGGAATGCAAACCAAAATGTTCAATCGCTTAAAGTTAGCAATGAAGTAGAAAATAGCAACGTGTTACGGTCATAGCTAGGAATGAACTAAAAGAGCTTCAGTACAAACAAGCATCCGAACCCGTAACATGGCGCTAAAACAAGGGACTTACATTAGGAGAAGCACTCGTGGGAGTCACAAGCAGATCTTCCCGGGGTTGATAGATCCGGTGATGAAGTACGCTACATGTGCTACTTGGGGTTGGAGAGACGGCCATTACACTTCATGATTACTCATCTCATCTGCAAAAACGTAACGGCGCGTCGTTAGCACAAACAGGTTCCCCCAAGATTAAACAAGAACTTGCAGGAAAGCAATAGAAAAGCGACAGTAGAAGAGTTTAGATCATGCACAGCGCCGGTGAAGCAGATCCGGTTCATGCACAGCGGTGGCGGTGAGCAAGATCCGATGCGGTGGACGACGGATCCGGCGAAGCGGCTCACCGAAGCGACCGCGGTAGACTCGCTGGATGAGCATATGGTTTAGAGGTACGGCGGGGATGATCCGGTCCGGTTGATGACGGCGTCGATGAAGCGGCTCCGGCAGGCAGCCGGCTGACGAGGATCGCGAGGGCTCGGGTAGACCAGGGAAGTCCGGCGGGGATGTTCCGGTGCGGTGGTCGTGGAGGTGGGAGAGAGGGACTTGGGAAGTTCCGGTGGGTGGTCTGAGGGAAATGAATTTTTTTGGGAGGGTCTCCGGGCTAGGGAGGTGGTGATCCAAAAAATGACGGGCAGACCCCCCACCAACCGACTTTGCTGCCATCTCCACAGGGGTAGAATGGGAATTTGGAAGCGTGTGAAATTTTTGTATTTTGTGGGCGGGAAGTTTTGCCGCTATGAGATTTTGAATTTGGCTACCGTCCAAGTATAATGATAAAAAATGTGAGACCGTACTAGTACCTCTGTTCAAGGCCGAGTGCAAAATCAAATCATCATCACATTAAATACCGGTTACTATCATCGTGATCTATCTTGTTATCCCATTCAAAAACCCGTCTCGAAATATTTCAGGATTGGCGGGAGATTTTGCCGCCCGACTGAGATTTGATTTTGAATATGGCTATGGTCAAGTAATATAATATAATACTAATATAAAGACGGTACACCTGGTTAAGTACTAATTGCTCTGCTCCGGCATTCAAGGCCAGCAGCAGCCACATCAAGCCATCATCATTACAAAGAAAATCAGTCAAATCTAGAAGCTAGTATAGGAAAAATCACAGCAGCATAATAAATCCAGAAAACTAAGTACGGAGTATAATACATCAACTCGCATACAACAGCCAAAAGCAGCCAATAATAATGTTAATGTTCACGACAAACTAATCTGAAAATAATACAAGACGCAATGTATGGCCAACATGAAGATTATGATACCCCAAGATGAATGAATCTGATCTTCATTCAGCATATATTTCTTCGTCACTCCGTTCTCTGATCTGAAGGAAATATTCATTGAACTCCTTCCGTCTGCAAGTGTGCAGCCAATACATCCTCCAAACGGTATGGCCTTTGTTCATTTCTCATACCATAGTTTCCTAATCTATCCACACGTATTGGCCACTCATCCCAGGCCTTTATATCATCAAAGTACTCTCTCGATATAACCCAAATCTGCGTAGTACATGCAGCCGAGTCGAAGTGTCGGGTGCACTCAGGTGTCGACGGAGATACACCGGATATAATGGACGAAGAAGGCACGACTGCCAATGTTATTGACGGCATGGAGAGAGCGGCTCTCAGTGTCCACACGGTACACCAATGGTTGACCTTCCTCCAAATGCTTGTTGTCCAACAACACAAGCAGCAGAGCACCATCCGACTTCACAAGGTAGAACTTGTTATTTCCAAGTTCTGGAAATGAAAATAGTGTATCCATGTTGACACTCGCCGCGCGCTGCTCCAACCGGACATTGTTGGTGTACACTAATTTTCCGAACTCAAAATTGTTCACAGTGTATTGCATACAGTTCACCATTGAACGGGGTAATGCAACGCGAGAATGGTGCTCTGGTCGAAAATCTTCCTTCTCCCCAGCCTTCATCTATACCCTTAGTTGGAGTGCTCTCATCGACCCAAGCAATTTCCGCCGGGTAATCTTTGGAAACGAAGACCATAGTCGGGGACTTCATTACAGCGACTGACTTCAGAATAACATATGGCATATGCGCCTAAAAACTTGTATTCAATGTCTTTGTGAGTGGGTTCAAAAGCCGTATCTTGTGCGGCTGGTTCTTCTGGGCAAGGACGATGACGCCACGGTAAAAGCCGACGAAGTAGTATCTAAAATATATTGATGAAGATAACATTCAGCACTAAGATGTTTACGATTGAAAATAAAAATAGATTAACTCTATAGATATGGAGGAATTTGAACCTTGCATGAACTTCCGTAAGATCGATGGTGACGTAGCGGGATGTGCGGAGGTGGAGGAAGGTGAAATCAGCAGCGCGTGGAAGGACGTGTTCTACCATGATCCATTCATGCAGGTGCACGTCGGGCTCATGTAAACCTCGAGCGCCAATTTCTACAAACTTGCCTCAAAGCGAGTAGGTGTCCATGTACTCCTCGTTCGCCGTAAGCAGTCCCCGATCTTGTGAAGTGGTCCGTCAGCCCTGAGAGAGGCCCAGTCCACAGAGGCGCCGCGCTTGGATGCGCCGCCCTCGGAGGCGACGGTCTCGGGGGCGACGGCCGCCGGCGCATTCTTCTTGTCCATCGCCGGCAGGGAACGCACGTAGGGCGGTTGGTGTTTTTTCATTCGATTTGGAGAAGTTGATGGGACGTGAGAGGCGTGGTTGCGTGCGTGAGTGAGAATGAGACTGTGTGCAGAGGGAGGGACAGCTGTACAGGCAACGTGACGGTTGGTCTCGGCAGTTTCTCAAAAAAGCTAGACGTTTGGTCTCAACACGCGCACCGCCTAACCGCCGCGCACCACGACACGCGTCCGTGGTACTGCACGTCTGCACCGTTACGTGTACTCAGTTCTACCGTCGAGCCTTACACTGGAAAAATATATGTACTCCCACTACAAGAAAAGTTGCCATGGCCGACGAGGTTGAAGTCGCGCCGTGGTTGCTGGTGTACCATGGCCGACGATTTTGGGTCCCTCCGTGGTGCATGTCAAAACTTTTTTTTTCTCGTTTTTGAGACCACCTAGCCCGACGAAAGCGGCCAAAACGTCGCGTATGGTGGCCCGGGACGTGGTGCATCGCGAATTCTCGGGTTCGCCGGCCGAGTCAACGCAAATCCGCACCGCCGAGGGATGTAGGGCCCGGATGGCAGCCTCTCCGGCTTTGTTTTTTTCTCGATCGCGCCATCTCGTTCAACGTTCTCCGATCGAGCCGTTTACGATGCGGGATCATGGGTCCCGCATGTCATCCTCTATGAACCAAAATTCTTTCTATTCTTGGATTTTTTTGACCCCCGATTTCCGGCTACTTCCTTTTTCTTTTGATCCCTTGCCGCCTTGGAAACGTTGAGACCGCTGCAGCTAAATGGGACCCGCATGTCATCCTCTATGAGCAATCAACTTTCTTTTCTTGGAGTTTTTTTTGGCACCTCATATTTGGTCACTTGCCTTTTTTTTCGATCCCCGCCGCCTCTCAAACGGTGATACCGCTGTCGCTAAATGGGACCCGCATGTCATCCTCTATGTACTATAAAAACTTTCTTTTCTTGGATTTTTTTGGCACCTCATATTTGGTCACTTGCCTTTTTCTTTCGATCCCCTGACGCCTCTCAAACGGTGAAACCGCTGCTGCTAAATGGGACCCGCATGTCATCCTCTATGTACTATAAAACTTTCTTTTCTTGAATTATTTTTGGCTCCTGATATTTTTTCACTTGCCTTTTTCTTTCGATCTCATGCCACGTTTGAAACGTTGAGGAACCCGCAGGCTCATGGGACCCGCATGTCATCCTCTATGTACTATAAAAGTTCATTTTCTTGGTTTTTTTCACCCTCCGATTTTTGGCAATTTCTTTTTTCTTTTGATCCCCGCCGCCTCTCAAACGGTGATACCGCCGTCGCTAAATGGGACCCGCATGTCATCCTCTATGTACTATAAAACTTTCTTTTCTTGAATTATTTTTGGCTCCTCATATTTGGTCACTTGCCTTTTTCTTTCGATCCCCCGCCCCTCTCAAACAAGTGAGACCGCCGTAGCCTAAATGGGACCCGCATGTCATCCTCTATGAGCAATCAACTTTCTTTTCTTGGAGTTTTTTTTGGCACCTCATATTTGGTCACTTGCCTTTTTCTTTCGATCTCATGCCACGTTTGAAACGTTGAGGAACCCGCTGGCTCATGGGACCCGCATGTCATCCTCTATGTGCTATAAAAGTTTCCTTTGTTGGATTTTTTTTCACCCTCTCGATTTTTGGCTTGCCTTTTTCTTTTGATCCCCGCCCCTTTGAAACGTTGAGTAAGCTCGTTGGCTCAAGGGACCCGCATGTCATCCTCTATGTCCATCAACTTTCTTTTCTTGGATTTTTTTTCACCCCCTAATTACTAGCTACTTTCTTTTTCTTTTGATCTCAAGCCGCATTACAAACATTGAGACCGCTGCTGCAAAATGGGACCCACATGTCATCCTCTATGTACAATAAATCTTGGATTATTTTTGGCTCCTGATATTTGGTCACTTGCCTTTTTCTTTCGATCTCATGCCACCTTTGAAACGTTGAGTAAGTTGCTGGCTCATGGGTCCCGCATGTCATCCTCTACGAACAATAAAAGTTTCCTTTCTTGGAGTTATTTTTGACCCCTAATTTCTGGCTATTTGCCTTTTTCTTTTGATCCCCGCCCCTTTGAAACGATGAGGACGCTCGTTGGCGGGTCGGTCCCACATGTCATCCTCTATGAACAATAAAAGTTTCCTTTGGTGGATTTATTTTTTACCCCTAATTAATTTCTCGGCTATTTCCTTTTTTTCTTTGATCCCCCGCCGCCTTGGAAACGTTGAGGATGCTCGCTGCCTCATCGGTCCCGCATGTCATCCTCTCGTAACGATAAATGTTTTCTTTTCTTGGATTTTTTACCAACTGATTTTTGGTTTTTTTTATTTTCGATCCCCGCCGCCTTTGAAACGTTGACGACGCCGCCGGCTCATGGGTCCCCGATGTCAGCCCTCCCCGTACGAGAAACATGTGATATCTTGATTATTTTGCGGACAATAAACAGTGTATTTCGCTCTGAGCTATTGCAAACGGATAAATTAAATCTTTATTTTTACAACTTATATCTTGAATCTCCTTGTTTTTTGTTTTGGCGAAGAATAGGACTTTCCTGTTTTTTTTTTTTGAGAAAAATCCGAACTTTCATGTTCTGGAGTGGGCTGAAATTGTACGAGTCAAAAGGCCCAGAAGGATAGTTCGAAGGCCCAGATGTCCAGATCCAGCCCAATTGAAATCTTTCTTTTCTTGGATTTTTTTCACCCCCTGATTTCTGGCTACTTCATTTTTATTTTGGTCCTGTGCCGCCTTGGAAACGTTGAGACCGCTGCTGCAAAATGGGACCCGCATGTCATCCTCTATGTACAATAAAGTTTCTTTTCTTGGATTATTTTTGGCTCCTGATATTTGGTCACTTGCCTTTTTCTTTCGATCTCATGCCACGTTTGAAACGTTGAGGAATCTGCTGACTCATGGGACCCGCATGTCATCCTCTATGTACAATCAAGTTTCTTTTCTTGAATTATTTTTGGATCCTGATATTTGGTCACTTGCCTTTTTCTTTCGATCTCATGCCACGTTTGAAACGTTGAGCAACCTGCTGGCTCATGGGACCCGCATGTCATCCTCTATGTGCTATAAAAGTTTATTTTCTTTATTTTTTTTCACCCTCTTATTTTTGCCTTTTTCCTTTTTCTTTTGATCCCCTGCCGCCTTGGAAACGTTGGGTAAGCTGCTGACTCATGGGACCCGCATGTCATCCTCTATGTACAATCAACTTTCTTTTTCTTTTGATCTCAAGCCGCATTTGAAACGTTGAGACCGCTGCTGCTGAATGGGACCCGCATGTCATCCTCTACGTACAATAAAATTTCTTTTCTTGGATTATCTTTGGCTCCTGATATTTTTTTTAACAATTGTTTAGTTGCTCACCACGTCTACCACATGGTTTGGCTCCTGATATTTTGTCACTTGCCTTTTTCTTTCGATCTCATGCCGCCTTTGAAACGTTGAGTAAGCTGCTGGCTCATGGGTCCCGCATGTCATCCTCTACGAACAATAAAAGTTTTCTTTCTTGGAGTTATTTTTGACCCCTAATTTCTGGATTTTTTCCTTTTTCTTTTGATCTCCTGCCCCCTTTGAAACGATGAGGACGCTGTTGGCAGGTCGGTCCCACATGTCATCCTCTATGGACATTAAAAGTTTCCTTTGATGGATTTATTTTGAACCCCTAATTAATTTCTGGATATTTCTTTTTTTCTTTTGATCCCCGCCGCCTTGGAATCGTTGAGGATGCCGCTGCCTCATGGGTCCCGCATGTCATCCTCTCGTAACGGTAAATGTTTCTTTTCTTGGATTTTGTTTACCAAACGATTTTTGACTTATTTTTTCTTTCGATATCCCGCCGCCTTTAAAACTTTGAGGACGCCGCCGGCTCACGGTCCCACATGTCGGCCTCTATGAACAATAAACGCCGAGGATGTCGCCGCCTCATGGGTCCCGCATGTCATCCTCTCAAAACGAAAATGTTTCTTTTCTTGGATTTTTTACCAACAGATTTTTGGTTTATTTTTTCTTTCCATCCCCCGCCGCCTTTAAAACGTTGGACGACGCTCGTCGGCTCATGGGTCCACGATGTCGCCTCCCCGTACAAGAAACATGTGATATCATGATTATTTTGCGTACAATAAATGTTGTATTGCGCTCCGAGCTATTTCAAACGGATAAATTAAATCTTTATTTTTACATAAACAAACTTATATGTTGAATCTCCTTGTTTTTTGTTTTTGCGAAGCATAGGACTTTCCCGTTTTTTAAGAAAATCCGAACTTTCCCGCTTTGGAGTGGGCTGAAATTGTACGAGTCAAAACGCCCAGCCAGATAGTTCGAAGGCCCGGATGTCCGCATGGAGCCCAATTGAAATCTTTCTTTTCTTGGTTTTTT
>NC_061510.1:310636326-310746899 GCF_022539505.1 Lolium rigidum | reverse complement strand
TTGAGCCAAAATCCATGTTATCAGTTCCGTCATACCAATCACTAATATGGTATTTTCTGCCATTCCAAAGTTAGACATTATTTGAGCAAGTACCTTTTAAAACTTCATCTTCATTTTTTGGCAATAGATAGGTCGTGGGAAAATAGCCTTGTAAACTAATTGTGGTGTAGGTTTATCATAGAAGCATCTCATTTAGCAGTGAGTTGAAGAGCTGCACCATGTTTTGTGAATTTCAACTAAACATGTACCTTGCTGAATATCATGTGTTGCTATACATCTGTCGTATTCAAAGGCAGCTTACTTTGATCAATGGCTTGGAAGGTACACGAGTTAGAGAAATACTTGGGGTCAGCAATCAAATAAAGGATCCATGTGGAAGTTTAGCTGAATGTAATTAACTTCAATCTCTTGGTAGAATTTTTATCTGTTGTTGAATGCTACGCATTAAAGTATATCCATTATTGCTGTCTATAAGCGTCCTGCATAATGTCTAAGTTGAGAATATCTTCAAAATGCAGAAATCCAATGCGAAGCCCTTTTGACCTTTATACAAATGTACAGAGGTACCCTTGTGACACTTGGTTGAAACATATGCTATGCAATGATAATCCATGTTAATCCAAGCTAATTAGAATAAGGCAAATAATTATTGGTATACTATGCATGAGGCTTGCAACTTATAGGATATCTTATACATAACACATATGATTTATTACTACCGTTAGATAAAATCATTTCTGGTTTTCAAAATGAAAAGCCTAGCACAAAAATTAGTAATCCAAGTTTCATAAGGTATTTTCTTGCATTTATTGTTGAGTCGCCACCATTCTTTTCTTATCTCCAGCAGAAAGACTTCACTGGCACTAAAAGGCATTATCTTTTTATGTTTTTACACATTGCACTTGTTATATTACTTTGTGTTGACAATTATCCATGAGATAAATATGTTGAAGTTGAAAGCAACGCTGAACCATATCTTCCTTTGTGTTGCTTCAATGCCTTTACTTTGAATTTATTGCTTTATGAGTAACTCTTATAAGTCTTATTGATGCTTGTTATTCATGAAAAAGTCTTTATATGATTCATTTGTTTACTTCCATTGTCTGTTCATTGCTTCTAACTGCTGTTATCTCATCTCATATGCTTTACAATATATTGACCAAGACTATGATAGCACACACTTAAATTATCTTTGAGCACGTTTACCCACTGAGGCTTAGAACTAAGCCAGATGCTTGATACGTCTCAAACGTACGACAAATTTCTATGTTCCATGCTGTTTTTAAGAATGATACTCACATGTTTTATACACATTATTATATGTCATTATTATGCATTTTCCGGCACTAACCTATTGACGAGATGCCGAAGAGCCAAATCTTGTCAAGTTTGTTTTTGGTTTCGTAAATCCTACAAAGGAAATATTCTCAAATTGACAAATCAACTTGGTAATCTCATTTTTCCTGTTCTAGCTTCCACAAGAACCTGGGCAGAACACATGACTTGCACTTGACACACCAGCACTGCGTGCTCAGTTCCTTGAAATGCGCGGCTCCCGTGGGCCTCCTGCTGCCGCCTCTAAACCTACCCTTCTTCCGCCTACTTAGCCTTCGTCGTATCACCCTGGCAAGATCGAGAGCCACACATGCTGAAAACCTTCCTGTGAGACGCCGCTACTTGCCAACCACGGGATTCAGGAGATCGCCCGACTCCGCCTAGAGGGGACCCATCTCCTGAGGGCTCTTCATCGCCATGACGCTCTCCGATCGACGTGTGAGTAGTCCACCCCCTCGACTATAGGTCCACAGCAGTAGCCAGGCATTGTCTTCTCCTCATTGTGCTACCACAGCACAGATCTTGTGAGTTGCCTATCATGATCAAGATCATCTATTTGTGAATGCTACATGTTGTGTTAGCTGGGATCCGGTTGAATACTATGGCCAGCTGATCACCAATCTATCATGATATGCTCGTTTTATAGTTCTGGCGGGCTCTCCCGCTGTTAGTAGAGGCTCGGGCCAAGTTGAGGCTCTGTGACTCCAAGAGGGAGTATTTATGCCTGAGTCAGTGGGTTCATGCCTCCATTGAATCCGGGACAAAGGACTGAAAAGTTCTGAGGTTGTGATGCTGTTGCCACTAGTCCCGGGCCACCATACGCGACGTTTTGGCCGCTTTCGTCGGGCTAGGTGGCCTCAAAAACGAGAAAAAAAAAGTTTTGACATGCACCACGGAGGGACCAAAATCGTCGGCCATGGTACACCAGCAACCACGGCGCGACTTCAACTTCGTCGGCCATGGCAACTTTTCTTGTAGTGACATGTCGGGTGCTACCGGAGTTTGCGATTGAATCCAATCGGCCAAGAAATCTGGGAGAACCTGAGATTTGATTGCCATCCGATTGACGTAGGTTATGTCGTGTGGTGCTATCTCGATAGCCCATTGACATACTCTACCTGTAGCCTCTGGGTTAGTAAGTATATTCTTCAATGGTTCTTCGCTTATAGCAATAATCGGGTGCTCCGTAAAGTAATGTCGCAGCTTGCGTGCTATCCTCCATACGGCATATGCTAACTTCTGATGATGAGGATATCTCTACTTTGCTGGCGTGAGTACCTCGCTGAGGTAGTAAACGGGTCGTTGCACACCATGAACTCTCCCTGCCTCTTCTCGCTCAACAACTAGAACCGTGCTAAAGACTTGCACCGTTGCTGCTATGTACATGAGCATTGTCTCTTTTTCATGTGGAGTTACGAGTACTGGGGATGTCGACAAAATCTTTTTCAATTCATCGAAGGATTTCTGCGCCTCATCTGTCCACTCGAACTTTTCTGATTTCTTCATCAACTGATAAAAGGGCAAAGCTTTCTCTCCCAACTTGGCGATGAATCTACTAAGTGATGCCAATCGTCCTACCAATCGTTGCACTTGATGCAAATTCTTTGGCGGTTCCATGTCAAGGATAGCTTTGATCTTCAAAGGATTGGCCTCTATTCCTCTAGCTGAGATGAAGTACCCGAGTACTTGTCCTCCAGGCACCGCGAAAAAAACATTTCTTCGGGTTCAGCTTGATTTTGTATCTGTCGAGATTGTCGAAAGTTTCTCGCAGATCGTCGATGAGGGTAACTGCATGTTTGGTTTTAACCACGATATCGTCGATGTAGACTTCGATATTCCTACCCATCTGTTCCCAAAGGCAAGCTTGCATACACCACTGATAAGTTGCGCCTGCGTTATTTAACCCGAAAGTCATAACGTTGTAACAGTAAACACCGTGCGGGGTTATGAACGCGGTTAACTCTTGATCTTCTTTCTTGAGCTTGATCTGATTATATCCGAAGTACGCATCGAGGAAGGAGAGACGGTCGCATCCTGCTGTGGAGTCGACTATCTGGTCAATACGGGGCAGCGGAAAGTGATCCTTTGGGCAATGCTTGTTGAGACTTGTGTAATCGATACACATGCGAAGAGCTGTCGTATCCTTCTTTGGCACCATGACTGGGTTAGCTACCCACTCGGCTTCCTTGAGCTCCCGAATGAATCCAGCCTTGCGGAGTCGGCTAACTTCTTCGCCAATAGCTTTTTTTTGTTCTGAAAAACGACGCATCGTCTGCTGTACAGGTTTGGCTTTTGGGTCAATATTGAGGGCGTGCTCAGCGAGTTCCCTGGGAATACCTGGCATGTCGGATTGTTCCCATGCAAATATTTCCTAGCGCTCACGGAGGAACTCGATGAGCGCGCTTTCCTATGCGATAGTAAGGTCTGCCGAAGTGTTGACTGTCTTCTTCGGGTCAGAGGGATGCACTTGCTGTTTCGTTGCCTCCTTTGCGACGTCAAATTCATCGGATCTTACGTTCCGGTTATCAGCTGGTGGCTTCGTGTGATCCGTGACAGCGTCGAGTGCGTTGAGTTCTTCCTTGACGCCAAACTTCGAGGCGATCTTCTGGAAATCCCTGTCGCAGCTGTCAGAACGAGAAAAACTTCCGTGAACGGTTATTGTTGTCCCGTTATTGCCTGGCATCTTCAGCTTTAGATATGCGTAATGAGGTACCGCCATGAATTTGGCAAATGCTGGTCTGCCGAGGATGGCATGATATTGAGATTCCCAATCAACCACTTCGAATTCGAGCCTCTCCTTTCTGAAGTTGCTGGGTGTGCCGAAAACTACGTTCAGTGATATTTTACCAGTGGATAAGCGGGTTGGGTCGGGATGATGCCGTGGAATCCTGTATCTGATTCTTTTAGCATATCAACTGTTAGGCCCATTTCCTTCATTGTGCTGGCGAATAACAGTTCAGACCACTTCCTCCATCCGTGAATACCTTGCTCATGTTGTAACCTCCAATATGTGCTTCAAGGACTAGGACAGCGTGGCCAGGCCTTGGAACGGCCTTTGGGTGATCCGCCTTGCTAAAAGATATGTTTTGGTCTGACCAGTCGATGTATTCGGGTACCTTAGCCATAGAAACCTCTACGTACTTCACTTCTCGCAAAAACTTTTTGGCTTCTCTCTTCAAAAAACTGGTTTTATGGATCATGTTGACCTGTCCACGAGACACTGGGAACACTTCAGTTGGTACGTGATGTCTACGGGTGCTTCTATTCTTGTAGACAGTGTTGGGCCTCCAAGAGCAGAGGTTTGTAGAACAGCAGCAAGTTTCCCTTAAGTGGATCACCCAAGGTTTATCGAACTCAGGGAGGAAGAGGTCAAAGATATCCCTCTCATGCAACCCCGCAACCACGAAGCAAGAAGTCTCTTGTGTCCCCAACACACCTAATAGGTGCACTAGTTCGGCGAAGAGATAGTGAAATACAAGTGGTATGAATGAATATGAGCAGTAGTACGGCGCCAGAAAATAGCTTGCTGGCGTGCAGTTGATAGTAGTAATATTGCAGGCAGTAAACATGCAGTAGAACAGTAAACAAGCGGTGTTTGCAGTATTTAGGAACAAGGCCTAGGGATCATACTTTCACTAGTGGACACTCTCAACATTGATCGCATAATAAATAACTCTTTCTCATATGTGCTACATACACTCTTTTGTTGGATGATGAACACATTGCGTAGGATTACACGAACCCTCAATGCCGGAGTTAACAAGCTCCACAATTCAATGTTCATATTTAAATAACCTTAGAGCATAATAGATCATTGCAAAATAAACCAAGAACTAACATAGTGCACACACTCGTCCACATTACACTATGAAGGAGGAATAGATCACATCAATACTATCATAATGATAATTAACTCCACAATCTACAAGAGATCATGATCATAGCCTACGACAAGAACCACACGGTGCACACACTAGTCACCTTTACACCATGCAGGAGGAATAGACTACTTTAATAACATCACATGAGTAGCACACAACTAGTAGCGATACAAAGCTCATCATATGGATCTCAATCATGTAAAGCAGCTCATGAGATCATTGTATTGAAGTACATAGGAGAGAGATTAACCACATAGCTACCGGTACAGCCCCGAGCCTCGATGGAGAACTACTCCCTCCTCATGGGAGACAAGCAGCGTTGATGAAGATGGCGGTGGTGTCGATGGAGAAGCCTTCCGGGGGCACTTCCCCGTCCCGGCGGCGTGCCGGAACAGAGACTCCTGTCCCCCAGATCTTGGCTTCGCGATGGCGGCGGCTCTGGAAGGTTTCTGTGGGTTTCGTCCTTCGTAATAGGGTTTTCGCGACGGAGGCTTTAAATAGGCGGAAGGGCAGCCTCGGAGGGGCTCGGGGCCACCACACCATAGGGCGGCGCGGCCCCCTCCGGCCGCGCCGGGGTGTGGTGTGGGGCCCCCGTGGCTTCCCTGCGGCGGCTCTCGGGTGTTCTGGATGGTTCCGGGAAAAATAGGAACCTGGGTCTTGATTTCGTCCGATTCCGAGAATATTTCCTTACTAGGATTTCTGAAACCAAAAACAGCAGAAAACAGGAACTGACACTTCGGCATCTTGTTAACAGGTTAGTTCCAGAAAACGCATAAATATGACATATAATGTGCATATAACATGTAGATATCATCAATAATGTGGCATGGAACATAAGAAATTATCGATACGTTGGAGACGTATCAGCATCCCCAAGCTTAGTTCTCGCTCGTCCCGAGCGGGTAAAACGATAACAAAGATAATTTCTGAAGTGACATGCCATCATAATCTTGATCATACTATTTGTAAGCATATGTAATGAATGCAGCGATCAAAACAATGGTAATGACATGAGTAAACAAGTGAATCATAAAGCAAAGACTTTTCATGAATAGTACTTCAAGACAAGCATCAATAAGTCTTGCATAAGAGTTAACTCATAAAGCAATAAATCAAAGTAAAGGTATTGAAGCAACACAAAGGAAGATGAAGTTTCAGCGGTTGCTTTCAACTTATAACATGTATATCTCATGGATATTGTCAACATAGAGTAATATAACAAGTGCAATATGCAAGTATGTAGGAATCAATGCACAGTTCACACAAGTGTTTGCTTCTTGAGGTGGAGAGAGATAGGTGAACTGACTCAACATAAAAGTAAAAGAATGGTCCTTCAAAGAGGAAAGCATCGATTGCTATATTTGTGCTAGAGCTTTTATTTTGAAAACATGAAACAATTTTGTCAACGGTAGTAATAAAGCATATGAGTTATGTAAATTATATCTTACAAGTTGCAAGCCTCATGCATAGTATACTAATAGTGCCCGCACCTTGTCCTACTTAGCTTGGACTACCGGATCATCACAATGCACATGTTTTAACCAAGTGTCACAATGGGGTACCTCCATGCCGCCTGTACAAGGGTCTAAGGAGAAAGTTCGCATTGGATTTCTCGCTTTTGATCATTCTTCAACTTAGACACCCATACCGGGACAACATGAACAACCAGATAATGGACTCCTCTTTAATGCATAAGCATGTAACAACAATTATTATTCTCACTGGAGATTGAGGATATGTGTCCAAAACTGAAACTTCCACCATGATTCATGGCTTTAGTTAGCGGCCCAATGTTCTTCTCTAACAATATGCATGCTTAACCATATGGTGGTAGATCTCCCTTACTTCAGACAATACGAACATGCATAGCAACTCACATGATATTCAACAAAGAGTAGTTGATGGCGTCCCCAGGAACATGGTTATCGCACAACAAGCAACTTAATAAGAGATAAAATGCATAAGTACATATTCAATACCACAATAGTTTTTAAGGCTATTTTGTCCCATGAGCTATATATTGCAGAGGCGAATGATGGAATTTTAAAGGTAGCACTCAAGCAATTTACTTTGGAATGGCGGAAAATACCATGTAGTAGGTAGGTATGGTGGACACAAATGGCATAGTGGTTCGCTCAAGGATTTTGGATGCATGAGAAGTATTCCCTCTCGATACAAGGTTTAGGCTAGCAAGGTTTATTTGAAACAAACACAAGGATGAACGGTGCAGCAAAACTCACATAAAAGACATATTGTAAACATTATAAGACTCTACACTTGTCTTCCTTGTTGTTCAAAACTCAATACTAGATATTATCTAGACTCTAGAGAAACCAAATATGCAAACCAAATTAGCAAGCTCCAAGTATTTCTTCATTAATGGGTGCAAAGTATATGATGCAAGAGCTTAAACATGAGCACAACAATTGCTAAGTATCACATTACCCAAGACATTATAGCAATTACTACATGTAGCATTTTCCAATTCCAACCATACAACAATTTAACGAAGAAGAAACTTCGCCTTGAACATTATGAGTAAAGCCTAAGGACATATTTGTCCATATGCAACAGCGGAGCGTGTCTCTCTCCCACAAAGTGAATGCTAGGATCCAACTTTATTCAAACAAAAACAAAAAACGAAAACAAACCGACGCTCCAAGCAAAGTGCATAAGATGTGACGGAATAAAAATGTAGTTTCAGGGGAGGAACCTGATGATGTTGTCGATGAAGAAGGGGATGCCTTGGGCATCCCCAAGCTTAGACGCTTGAGTCTTCTTAGAATATGCAGGGGTGAACCACCGGGGCATCCCCAAGCTTAGAGCTTTCACTCCTCTTGATCATAGTATATCATACTCCTCTCTTGATCCTTGAAAACTTCCTTCACACCAAACTTCAAGCAAACTCATTAGAGAGTTAGTGCACAATAAAAATGTACATGTTCAGATGTGACACAATCATTCTTTACACTTCTGGACATTGCATAAAGCTACTGGACATTAATGGATCAAAGGAATTCATCCAACATAGCAAAAGAGGCAATGCGAAATAAAATGCAGAATCTGTCAAAACAGAACAGTTCGTAAAGACGAATTTTAAAATGGCACCAGACTTGCTCAAATGGAAAAACTCAAAACTAATGAAAGTTGCGTACATATCTTAGGATCACTCACGTAAATTGGCATAATTTTCTGAGTTTCCTACAGAGAATTAGACCCAGATTCGTGACAGCAAAGAAATCTGTTTCTGCGCAGTAATCCAAATCTAGTATGAACCTTGCTATCAACGACTTTACTTGGCACAACAATGCAACAAAACTAATATAAGGATAGGTTGCTACAGTAGTAAACAACTTCCAAGACACAAATATAAAACAAAGTACTGTAGCAAAATAAACACATGGGTTATCTCCCAAGAAGTTCTTTCTTTTTAGCCATTAAGATGGGCTCAGCAGTTTTAATGATGCACTCGCCAGAAATAGTATTTGAAGCAAAAGAGAGCATCAAGAGGCAAATTCAAAACACATTTAAGTCTAACATGCTTCCTATGCATAGTAATCTTGTAAACAAACAATTTCATGAAGAGTCAATTTTATTAGTTGTAGTGGGAGCAAATTCAACAAAGTAGCTATCATTATTATTCTCATCATCAAATATAGGAGGCAAAGTATCATCAAAGTAAATTTTCTCCTCAATGCTTGGGGGACTAAAAATATCATGCTCATCAAAGCCAGCTTCCCCAAGCTTAGAATTTTCCATATCATTAGCAACAATGGTGTTCAAAGCGTTCATACTAATATGTTCCATAGGTTTTTTAATTTTCGCGTCAAACCATCCATGTCTTAAATCGGGAAATAGAATAAGAAGCTCATTGTTGTCCATTATGCCAAACTAGTGTAAACAAGAAACAAAAAGATGCAATTGCAGGATCTAAAGGAAATAGCTTCGAGCACACACACAATGGCGCCAGAAAAGTACTTTACTTGGGACCGGAGTATGAGTGCCTTTTACCTTTCCTCCCCGAGCAACGGCGCCGGAAAAGTGCTTGATGTCTACGGGTGCTTCTATTCTTGTAGACAGTGTTGGGCCTCCAAGAGCGAGAGGTTTGTAGAACAGCGAGCAAGTTTCCCTTAAGTGGATCACCCAAGGTTTATCGAACTCGGGGAGGAAGAGGTCAAAGATATCCCTCTCATGCAACCCCTGCAACCACAAAGCAAGAAGTCTCTTGTGTCCCCAACACACCTAATAGGTGCACTAGTTCGGCGAAGAGATAGTGAAATACAAGTGGTATGAATGAATATGAGCGGTAGTACGGCGCCAAAAAATAGCTTGCTTGGCGTGCGATTGATAGTAGTAATATTGCAGGCGATAAACATGCGATGAGAACGATGAAACAAGCGGTGTTTGCGGTATTTAGGAACAAGGCCTAGGGATCATACTTTCACTAGTGGACACTCTCAACATTGATCGCATAATAAATAACTCTTTCTCATATGTGCTACATACACTCTTTTGTTGGATGATGAACACATTGCGTAGGATTACACGAACCCTCAATGCCGGAGTTAACAAGCTCCACAATTCAATGTTCATATTTAAATAACCTTAGAGCATAATAGATCATTGCAAAATAAACCAAGAACTAACATAGTGCACACACTGTCCACATTACACTATGAAGGAGGAATAGATCACATCAATACTATCATAATGATAATTAACTCCACAATCTACAAGAGATCATGATCATAGCCTACGACAAGAACCACACGGTGCACACACTAGTCACCTTTACACCATGCGAGGAGGAATAGACTACTTTAATAACATCACATGAGTAGCACACAACTAGTAGCGATACAAAGCTCATCATATGGATCTCAATCATGTAAAGCAGCTCATGAGATCATTGTATTGAAGTACATAGGAGAGAGATTAACCACATAGCTACCGGTACAGCCCCGAGCCTCGATGGAGAACTACTCCCTCCTCATGGGAGACAAGCAGCGTTGATGAAGATGGCGGTGGTGTCGATGGAGAAGCCTTCGGGGGCACTTCCCCGTCCCGGCGGCGTGCCGGAACGGAGACTCCTGTCCCCCGGATCTTGGCTTCGCGATGGCGGCGGCTCCGGAAGGTTTCGTGGGTTTCGTCCTTCGTAATAGGGTTTTCGCGACGGAGGCTTTAAATAGGCGGAAGGGCAGCCTCGGAGGGGCTCGGGGCCACCACACCATAGGGCGGCGTGGCCCCCTCCGGCCGCGCCGAGGTGTGGTGTGGGGCCCCCGGGGCTTCCTCTGGCGGCTCTCGGGTGTTCTGGATGGTTCCGGGAAAAATAGGAACCTGGGTCTTGATTTCGTCCGATTCGGAGAATATTTCCTTACTAGGATTTCTGAAACCAAAAACAGCAGAAAACAGGAACTGACACTTCGGCATCTTGTTAACAGGTTAGTTCCAGAAAACGCATAAATATGACATATAATGTGCATATAACATGTAGATATCATCAATAATGTGGCATGGAACATAAGAAATTATCGATACGTTGGAGACGTATCAGTACGTACATGTCTCCTCCTTCTGGTATGTATGGTTCTGGTGGATAACTATAGGGTGCTGCCCTTTTCTCCACCGGTTGTGCTTTCGCTGACGTTTCAGCCCTAAGATCGTCGCAAAACTGCCGAACCTCAAGGAACTGCCGACAATTTCTGAGCAGATGAGTGGACTTTTCAAGATTATCCTTCGGGTCGATGTAAGAATGCAGGTAACATGATGCTTCAAGTTGCTCCATGGCCGATAGGTAAGGTGTGCAGAGACGGTTCTTGTTCGGCTGCATGTTGTGACATCCTCGTTCATATTGTCGGGGGCGAGTCGCAACTTGCTCCTCTTCTTCACGGCATGAGTCCCTTCGTCTTTTCCTTTGCTCCTCTTTGCTGCCAAAACCGCTTCGGCTGCCCTCTCCCATGTTCCTAGGCAGGACTACCAAAGCTATTGTTGGTGTGGTATCATCTGGAACCAAAGTTCTTGGGCTTGGCGCGCTTGAACTAGGAAGGCGAAGAAACCCTCTGGAATCGATGATGAAGTGGACACCACCGAAAGTAGTATCCATGTTGTCGCGCGAGTCCGTGGAGATCGGATGCGATGCCTCAGAGCGCGGTGTGAACTCGAAGGATCCGCAGCGGACTGAGTTTCTTGGACTTGATGGCATTGGTGACTCTAGCACGAACGCTGCAGACGTGACTGGAACTGCCGATGACCTGCCTTGTGCCGACAAGATTCCCACAGACGGCGCCAATTGTCGAGGGTACTCCTCGGCAATGCCCTCCGTTTGGGGCTTAGGGTAGATGGAATCATGTAGGTTGACACGAGACATCGGTTATCAAACAATCGGGGAAAGCGATTTACCCAGGTTCGGGGCCCTCGATGAGGTAAAACCCTTACGTCCTGCCTGTCTGATCTTGATTATGAAAGGGTTACAATGGGGTGCCGAAGGTTTCGGCTATGATCTCGTCGAGAGACTAAGTTCTACAGGGACCTAGCTCTAGACTTATGGTGGCTATGATTGCTAAAATTGCGTGTGTCCTCGGCAGCCTCTCTCCTGGCCCTTATATTGGGAGCCAGGTCTCGAGAGATCTGTCCGGGTACGACTAGGTTACAAAGAGTCCTAGTTCTAAACTTTCCTTGTATTCTTCGTCTCTTTGTCTTGTTCTTCAAGAGTTCCTCTTCGGAACCGACGTAGTGGCCCACCTGGCTATCGAGTGTCTTCATGGGCCCCTGGTTGGGCCGCAAGAGGTAGTGCAATAACAGTTACACGAAGGGTAATGCCCACGTCACCCTCACCTAGCATGTACTTTTCTAGAATGAGAATACCTAGCACACTCCCTCGGGGAAATACTATTGAGTGCCCTGCTATTCGCTATTTGTACTATGTTATTGCTAACACCTTGCAGGCATGAGGTGATTTACAAGACTTAACGAGGAGTACATGATGGTCCTCGCAAAAGCTATGTTCCCAGAATGAAACCTCCGCCCAAACTTGGGTGCCATTCTTGTTCTCTACTTGCACCACCAAGCACTTGAAGCTCGTGGCGCCATATGCAGAGGTGGAGTCATAACCGTCTTGGCAAGAAGGCTTAATCTTGATGTAAGTTTATGAGCATTGGAAGGATGATTAGAAAAGTAGATGGTAGATATTACTTCAATATACCGGGAGCTGATCACTTGATCGCTGCCCCTTTGCCTAATGGTCTTTTCTCTCTTGAGGAAAGACGTTTGCATTATGATGCGCAGGTTAAGGAAAATCTACCCCCACAACAAGATGAACCAGAAGAGCGAGAAGAGGTTGAATAAGAACCTCAAGGGCCGGAACATGAGCAGCGGCCACTCCATGACTTCACCACCTACCAGAACATGTACGTGCTCGAAGCATTGATAACCTGAGCAACCTCGCCATCAACCTTCGAGACAACACCACCGAACTCAATTCCCAGTTCACTCATTGGAGAAGCCAATGAAACTAATGGGAATTATACTCCACCACAATGAGCTCACCAAGAGGACTTGAAAAAGCCTAAGCTTGGGGATGTGTTCCTCAAGCATTTTTATTTGTGTTTAATAAATTTGCACTCCAGCTATATGAGAGAGATTTGAAACACTCGTGTTGGTTTGTAACACTTTGCTTGTTATTTGCTTTTGGTTTTAGTTTGCTTTTCTTTCCTTTTCAATTGTTTGTTTTAGTTCCTTACTTTGTCGCCGTTCTCGTTTTTTTCTCTCTCTATCTCAATTCAAAAAAAATACAAAAAGATTTTTCCTTTTATCCTTGTTCTTGAAAGAGCTAAATTTTCGAATGCCTCTTTGCTTGATATTATTTGTGAGAGAGATCTACTAAGAGTTTTGAAGGAACACATCACAAGGAAGAGAAAAATGAAGCCATCTACAAGAGGTATGTCTTATGTATCCCACTTTTTGAAGTTTGAATTGTTTATGCTAGTCAGTAGACTAGTTAAGATATTGTACCAGTGGGAGTGATTTGAAATAATTGGAGTAGAGCTTTATTTGTATGCTTAGTTAATTGTGAAAGTTCTTACTCTAGTTCATCTAGTTAACCGAGTCTTACATTGGAAATAATATTGCCCAACAAGTACAACAATAAGAAGTCTTAAAATTATGAATTGTATGACGATCAATTGTCTTAAGGGTTTAACTTTGAAGATACTTAACTCCATTGATATTGTGATAGACTTAATCACACTCTTGATAGGAGTTGTTTGATGGAATTGAAGTCTAGTGGTAGCTGAGTTTATGCCAAGATGTAAGGTTGTATATAAATATGAGATATTTCCTTACGCGTGTCAACATATGCTTTAGTGTCTGATATTGATTTATGCGTGTCAACACGACCGTTGCGCACACTCTTGGGATACTAGAACCACTGGCCCCATGATTGTCACAGTACTATGAAGTCATTCATGATTTTTACTTGGAAACTATCAAAGGAATATGAAAGATATCAATACCAAGTCTTGGCATGGACTCGTTACTGTTAGATGACTATATTCTTGAAAGACAATGAATGGAGAGTAAGTATTTTCATAGCCTTGATCGATTGATGTGGGCGTAATTAAGATACTTCATTTCTTATACCTTTTTAGACATGAATGCTAATAGTTAATTTGATGATAATGAACTTCCAGTGTTCCTTGGCAAACTTAGAGTTAACTATTTAATCTAGAGTGACTGTTTCTACAACTAGCTATTCATACTTATAATTTTTATTGTGATTGTCTTGAGTTACCAATGCTTGTATCATATTCTTGGCATTTCTCTAACTATGCTAAGATTTGAAATGGAAGAAGTGTTGGACTCATAAGTCTACCACTTGTAAGTGATTTTTCTTTCTCATTGTTTTGATTTAAACGCCAAGTTCCTTATGATTCTTTGTTTCTTGCTCGAGGACGATCAAGTTTAAGCTTGGAAAATTGATGGCTGTGAAATACGCCATATTTTCTCGTGTTTAAACCCCTAGCTAAGTTAATAAATTTACTAAGTTTGCCTCTCAACTTGCCACTAATGCCTAATCAATGCAAAGATGTGCAATCTCTTCTATTTTTGGATGTTGTGCAAGATATCACGTCATAATGGCAAATGGACCTGCAATTACTGAAGAAAATAGCCTTAGGAGCATTGCAAATTTGACTACGCTCGGAAAGGCGGTTCCAGGGGCTTTAACGGGCACCGGTACGGGCAAGCCCCGTCCACACAGTCCGCCCGTACCGTGTGTCGCTGCGTTCCTGATACGTCTCAAACGTATCCATAATTTCTTATGTTCCATGCTACTTTTATGACAATACTCACATGTTTTATACATACTTTACATCATTTATATGCATTTTCCGCCACTAACCTATTAACGAGATGCCGAAGAGCCAGTTGTTGTTTTCTGCTTTTTTGGTTTCAGAAATCCTACAAAGTAAATATTCACGGAATTGGACGAAATCAACGCCCAGGGTCTTATTTTTCCACGGAGCTTCCAGAAGACCGAAGAGGATACGAGGTGGGGCGACGAGGCGCCGACACCACAGGGCCGCGCGGCCTGGGTGGGGCCCGCGCCGCCCTATGGTGTGGGGCCCTCGTGCCTCCACCGACCCTGCCCTTCCGCCTACTTAAACTCTCCGTCGCGAAAACCCTATTACCGAGAGCCACGATACGGAAATACTTCCAGAGATGCCGCCGCCAATCCCATCACGGGGGATTCAGGAGATCGCCTCCGGCACCCTGCCGGAGAGGGGATCATCACCGGAGGGCTCTACATCACCATGCCCGCCTCCGGATTGATGCGTGAGTAGTTCATCCTTGGACTATGGGTCCATAGCAGTAGCTAGATGGCTGTCTTCTCCTCTTGTGCTATCATGTTAGATCTTGTGAGCTGCCTATCATGATCAAGATCATCTATTTGTAATGCTACATGTTGTGTTTGTTGGTATCCGATGAATATTGAATACTATATCAAGTTGATTATCAATCTATCATATATATGTTATTTATGTTCTTGCATGCTCTCCGTTGCTAGTAGACGCTCTGGCCAAGTTGATACTTGTAACTCCAAGAGGGAGTATTAATGCTCGATAGTGGGTTCATGCCTCCATTGAATGCAGGACGAGTGACGGAAAGTTCTAAGGTTGTGGATGTCTTGTTGCCACTAGGGATAAAACATCAATGCTTTGTCTAAGGATATTTGTGTTGATTACATTACGCACCATACTTAATGCAATTGTCCTGTTGTTTGCAACTTAATACTGGAAGGGGTGCGGATGCTAACTCGAAGGTGGACTCTTTAGGCATAGATGCATGCTGGATAGCGGTCTATGTACTTTGTCGTAATGCCCTGATTAAATCTCATAGTAATTATGATGATATGTATGCATCTCTATTTGTCAATTGCCCAACTGTAATTTGTTCACCTAACATGCTATTTCTTATCGGAGAGACACCACTAGTGAACTGTGGACCCCGGTCCATTCTTTTACATCTGAATACAATCTACTGCAATCATTGTTCTCTACTGTTCTTCGCAAACAAACATCATCTTCCACAACATACGTTTAATCCTTTGTTTTCAGCAAGCCGGTGAGATTGACAATCTCACTGTTAAGTTGGGGCAAAGTACTGTGATTGTGTTGTGCAGGTTCCACGTTGGCGCCGGAATCCCTGGTGTTGCGCCGCACTACACTTCGCCGCCATCAACCTTCAACGTGCTTCTTGGCTCCTCCTGGTTCGATAAACCTTGGTTTCTTTCTGAGGGACAACGATGACAGCGATGGCAGTGACGACTACCAGTACAACGGCGGAGACTACGAAGACTACGAGTATGCATATTATAGGCCTAGGCCGGAGTATGACTAAATCACTCCAATATTCCAAGATGTACTCCTAAGCCTAGGCATGCCCTTCACATCATTGGTTGTAGTTCAAATTTCATGTATCATCAGTGGTATCTCGAATCAATCGAATCATTCGGAAATGGAGACCAAACACATCACATATAATATAGTTCACATGATCCATTCCAACAAAGTTTGGTACAATAAATTATTACACATCATTTCTTCCCTTGTGTCCCTTACTTACGATTGTGCTGTATCCATGGAGCATCCTCATCATTTAACCGAATGCTTGCCTTTCTTTCTTACGTTATGATTTCGGGGAAGAAATCGACGATGCCCCAGGTACACGTTCTTCTTACAATTACCCAAATATATACTTTCAGTCTCATGTAAGCAGTGCGTGCATGCATTGTATCCCTTATTTGTCTGTTCCGAAAGGTTACTACGATCAGGCCAATTGTTGATGGTTACGAAAAGCAACGCTCGTAGGTCAAATTCCTCTTCTTTGTGCTCATCCCACACACGTACACCAGGTCTGCCCCACAACAGTAAAAGTTCATCAACTAATGGCCTTAGGTACACATCGATGTCGTTGCCGAGTTGCTTCGGACCTTGGATGAGCACTAGCATCATAATGAATTTCCGCTTCATGCACAACCAAGGAGGAAGGTTGTAGATGCATAGAGTCACGGGCCAGGTTCTCTGGCTGGAGCTCTGCTCGCCAAAAGGATTCATGCCATCTGTACTTAGACCAAATCTTATGTTCCTTGCGTCAGCTGCAAAATCTTTGAACTCTCTGTCGATCTTTCTCCATTACATTCCATCAGCGGGGTGTCTCAACTCCCCGTCCGACTTACGGTCCTCTTTGTGCCATCGCAACAACTTGGCATGCTCTTTGTTCCTGAAAAGACGTTTCAACCGTGGTATTATAGGAGCATACCACATCACCTTGGCGGGAACCCTCCTCCTGGGTTTCTCGCCCTCAACATCGTCACCAGGGTCATCGCCTCTGATCTTATAACGCAATGCAGTGCATACCGGCCATTCATTCAAATTCTCGTATTCACCGCGGTAGAGGATGCAGTCATTAGTGCATGCATGTATCTTCAGAATCTCTAAACCTAGAGGGAAGACAACCTTCTTTGCTTCGTACGTACTGGCGGGCAACTCGTTATTCTTTGGAAACATATTCTTCAACATTTTCAGCAAATTTTCAAATCCTGAGTCAGCTACACCTTCCTGTGCCTTCCATTTCAGCAAATCCAGTGTGTAGCCCAGCTTTTTCTGACCATTGTCGCATCCTGGGTACAGCGACTTTTTGTGATCCTCTAACATGTGATCCAAATTCTCCCTCTCCTTTTCAGTTTCGCAGCGTCTCCGTGCATCAGAAATGGTCTGACCAAGATCTTCAGCGGGATCATCACGTGCCTCTTCTTCACCTTCCCCTTCACCTTCCCCACCTTCGGCATCCTTCATGAAAGTATCACCGAAATGATCAGGATAGTTGGCATCGATGATATCATCCCCTTCTTCATCTTCTTCCATTCTAACCCCTTTTTCTCCATGCTTGGTTCAACAATTATAGCTTGGCATGAAACCGTGCCGAAGCAGGTGCATGTGAACGTCTCTTGAGGAAGAGTAACCCTTCTGATTCTTACAAGCAACACATGGACAGATAACAAAACCCCCCTGCTTATTCGCATTAGCCACTACGAGGAAATCTTTCAAACCCGTAATGAACTCGCCAGAGAGTCGGTTACCGTACATCCATTGCCGATTCATCTGCATTATTATTATATAAAGTATATAATTAACCATCATGCATTTGTTAAACTAACTAGCTAGAAATAATAGAAATTAAACAATGAACTACACACATGCATATTTTATCAATGACACATGAAAGGTGCAAGTTGCTAACCGCGATCGAGGAGGAAAAATAAATGAGAAAGCTCAAGTGTGGCTCGGACACTTCATATCATGTTTGTTTCATGCTCTCGGCCATTTCATCGAACACCTTGTGTGCATAAGAGGAACCAAAAGCAAACCCACCACCCCGTTGTGAATATTGTGAATAGAAGTGGCACCAAATGGCTAAGTGAAATGTGCTGAACTTCATTTATAGGGATGGGCCTTTAGTCCCGGTTAGCCTGGCCAACCGCGACTAAAGGCCTTCGGGCCAGACCTGAGGTGGCCAACCGCGACTAAAGCCCCTCCCGTCCACCAGCTGTCGACCGAGCCCGCTGGGGCCAAACCTTCGGTCGCGGGTCGCCTCCCGAACCGCGACTAAAGACCCCTTTAGTCGCGGTTCGAATATTTTGGGACTAATGGGGACGTATGGAAGCCTCTTTTTCTACTAGTGTACAATTATGAGGATATTTAACGATCCGACAATCATTTGGCAAAATATGCTTGGAGTTGATACTTTTGAATTTAGATATCTAGAATGAATATATTAAGTTTTATCGAGATTAGGATCATTGTGCTTGCAAGTGGATACATCGTTAGTTAGCTATTCAGGCTTGATTGAGTTTTTTTTTTTTGCAGTATCCTCTTATTTATCTTCGTAACATGGAATACTATTATTATGCCCATATTAGTTGAATATCTACAAGTGTATTTGAATTTTTATATTTGTACATAGATAATGAATTAAAAGTGAATATTTGGAAGGGGTTAATTTGGTATTCTAACATTTTTTATATCAATCTAAATCATTATTATGCATTATCCAAGGTGGAAAATGAATGGTGAAATTCCGGTGTTTGAATTTAAAAAAATGTAAGCAACTCTATCTCCCGGCAGCTTTTGCATCTCAAACACAAGATTGAAAATTCTTTCCAAGTTTGGAAAACTGAGCTACCCATTTTTTTTGTGGAATGTGATATATATTAATTAACTCATGGGATTACAAATTGAACTACCCATTGTGAGAAGAACATTCAAAAATAGGGGCATGGAATTTCAAAAATTCATGTCAAACTTCCAAATCTCCTAGATGAGTTTATAGAAATCCTGGGCACGAGCTTTCTGAAATTAGTATTCTCGCTTTTAGATATTTGAGTTGATAAAA
Organism: Lolium rigidum; assembly: GCF_022539505.1. Lineage (NCBI taxonomy): Eukaryota > Viridiplantae > Streptophyta > Magnoliopsida > Poales > Poaceae > Lolium > Lolium rigidum. Next base: position 310,727,733 of record NC_061510.1, on the reverse strand, counting down.
GTTTTGGAGGACGACCGAATGTTCCTTTTCTTATCCTCTTTTTGAACATTTGGGGACTAGAAGAAATAGGCGAGTAATAATGCTATATATTATGTATACAGATCGAACTTATGGGAGTTGGAACTTGGTAGTAGGCATGACTTTACATCGCTCTCTTGTCCAAATAAATAATGCGCAGTCTCATGGATTTTGTGCTGTAGTACCATTTGACCCGTATAAATGTAGTGAATCCAGGTTTCTGGAAATAAGTAATCCCCGTCAGTATAACCAAAGCCCCCGCTGCATTCAGAAAAGGAGTAACTCTGCTGGACCCAGTTTCAAGATTTGCCGGCTGATGGATCGCGGAGTATGTTAACAGCGATAGATTACCGACCGAACCCCGCTTTCTGACACCTAGCTAGCTGGATATCCGCCGGCAGCGGACATACCAAGCCACGTGAGCTCAGTTTGGACCATTTTTTTTTATCTCCGCCAGTTCTATCGAATTATGACGCATAGGTTATGCCTGTACACGTATATATCATCATATCAGCAGAAGTACCAGCTCGGTATAAATTGTGAACTACTATACGCATATACAACAATTATCTACCTATAGGAATTGAATAATTCTCAGTCAACTAGGACATCATCTATGTAAAACAAAGGGTTTTGGGAACTGCTCGACACCCAATACGGGTGTGGCTATCTCATATATATATGGGTACCAAGAGGTACAATACAAGACATATACAACGCTACGTATATACAGTCTAACACCCTCCCTCAATCTTAACTGTGGCCTGAAGTACAAATCAAGTTAAGATTGCGCCTACAACCTACAAGCCGTAGGCTGTGGAAGAGGCTTCGTGAAGATGTCAGCAAGTTGATCCTTGGAGGAGATGAACTTGATACGAAGTAGCTTCTTTGCAACGCGTTCCCTGACAAAATGATAATCCACTTCAATGTGTTTCGTTCGGGCATGAAATACCGGATTAGATGAGAGGTATGTAGCACCGATGTTATCACACCAAAGGATCGGAGACCGATGTTGAGAGACTCTCAACTCTCTCAATAAGGACTGTAGCCATATGAGCTCAGCTGTAGCATTGGCAACTGCCTTGTATTCAGCTTCATGCATCGCTGCGAGATACCGTAGCATCGCTTGCGAGCATTCCGAGCGATCAAGTTAGGACCAAAGAATACTGCATAGCCCCCGTGGATCGCTCTGTCATCCGGATTACCAGCCCAATCCGCATCCGAGAAGGCTGAAAGCGCACAAGATGGAGCCGAGCTGGAGAAGCAAACCATACGAGGCGAGTGAAACGAGATATAGCGCAAGATGCGCTTCACAGCTGACCAATGAGACGTCCTGGGTGCATGAAGATACTCGACACACACGGTTGATCGCATAGGAAACATCCGGTCCGGTGATAGTAAGATATTGCGAGACCTCCAACGAGACTGCGGTACTCGAGTGGCATCATCGAGGCGAAAGAGTGTCTCCATCAAGAGCGGACATGCGATCGGTGGCGGACATAGGAGTGGTAGCATGTTTACACTTCAACATACCGGCACGGCGCGGCAAGTCCGGAGCATACTTCGCTGTGTAAGAGTCAGCCCAGCAGAAGACCGCGAGACCTCCAGACCAAGAAAATAGTGCAGAGCACCCAAGTCCTTAACAGCAAAATCACCACTGAGGGCAGACACAAGGCGATCAGCAACAGCATCAGAAGAGCTGATAAGTATGATATCATCAACATAAACCAGCAGATACATCGTAACCTCAGGACGCTGAAGAAGGAACAATGAGGTGTCAGCAGTGGACGGCACAAACCCATGAGCTCGAAGAACTGAGCCAAGTCGTGCATGCCACGCACGAGGAGCCTGCTTGAGTCCATACAAGGCCTTAACAAGGCGACAGAGATGCTGAGGACGGGCAGGATCAACAAAGCCTAGAGGCTGACGCATATACACCTCCTCCTCGAGAATGCCATGCAGAAACGCATTCTGCACATCAAGCTGACGAAGGAACCAACCTCGAGTGACAGCCAAAGAAAGCAGCAGGCGAATGGTAGTGGGCTTGACAACTGGATCGAACGTATCTTCATAATCAAGACCATACCTCTGTCTGAATCCCTTAGCAACCAAACGTGCCTTGTAGCGTTCAATAGAACCGTCAGCATGCTTCTTTACTTTGAAGACCCACTTGGAATCAATAACATTAACTCCAGACACAGGAGGAACAAGACGCCAAGTATCATTCTTCGATAGAGCCTGAAATTCCTGTTCCATCGCAGCGCGCCGGTGAGGAATACCTAGAGCAGCCTGAAAATGACGAGGCTCGAGCGATGGGATTAGCGGTAGCATCAGCAACACAAGCAGCAATCCATGCAATAGTCCCATCCGTGCGTTCCTTAGGCCGAAAGACCCCAGTCTGACTGCGCGTGCGAGGTCCACGAGCTACAGGAGCTGGCGGTACCGGTGATGACGAGCTCGACGCAGGCAGCAGCGACGGGGAGCCAGGCGATGATGGGCCAAGGAGAGGCGGCCCAAGCGGGGCCGAGGCGGGACGTCCGGCGGCGCCGGTGCTTGGGCCGGCGAGGCGGGCGACGCATGCGGCGTCACGGGGAAGCCGGCGTCACGGGGCAGCCGCCGGCAGCAGCTGGGCCGGCGAGCGGCGGGCGACGCGGGCGGCGTCCACGGAGGGAGCCGCCGCGGCAGCGGGCGGACGGGCGCGACCCGGCATGCATGGGGCATGCGAGAGGATCGACGTCCTGGGCTTGATCCACGTCCGGTGCTCGATCGTCCAACAGCTCAAGGCGAACGCCGCGTCCGATACCTGCAGGCATGGTTAGGAAGCAACGCAGGAGTATATGCGGCATCTACAAATTGATCGAGCAATGGTATCTTGGAATGCACGGGCGGGGTGGGTGTAGAAGAGTTGGTCGGGAGTGCGAGAAAAGGGAAACACGTTCTCATCAAACACTACATCACGAGATATGTAAACACGATTGGTGGGAACATGTAGGCACTTGTACCCTTTGTGAAGGGAACTATACCCAAGAAAGACGCACTTTTTAGACCGAAACTCTAGCTTGCGCTTGTTATAGGGACGGAGATGAGGCCAGCATGCACACCCAAAAACTTTGAGAAACGTATAATGCGGGAGTTCATTGAGCAAGAGTTCAAGGGGAGTTTTCATGTGTAAGAGTCGTGTTGGAAGCCTATTTATTAAGAAACAGGCGGTGGAAAAAGCGTCACTCCAAAACCGAAACGGAACAGAGGCATGAGCTAGTAAAGTAAGGCCAGTTTCTACAAGATGGCGCTGTTTCCGTTCAGCGGTGCCATTCTGTTGATGTGTATGAGGACAAGACACACGGTGCGAGATTCCAAGCTTATTAAAGAACGAGTTGAGGTTGTGATATTCACCCCCCCAGTCGGACTGAACATGAAGAATTTTATGCTTAAGGAGACGCTCAACATGTGCTTGGAACTGAATAAACACATCAAACACATCAGATTTACGCTTAATAAGATAAAGCCAGGTGAATCGACTGTAGGCATCAATAAAACTGACATAGTAATTATGGCCACTAACAGATGTCTGGGCATGGCCCCATACATAAAAAAACACAAGCTCAAGAGGATGTTTAACCACACGACTCGACTCTGAAAACGAAAGCTGATGACTCTTGCCTTGCTGACAGGCATCACAGATTGTTTCTACACTTTTATTGGACACAACTGGAAGTTCATGACGATGCAGAACATGGCGAACTATGGGAGCGAGCAGGATGACCGAGGCGTGCATGCCGGTGTGTAGAGGACACACGCACACCACCGAACACCCAGGGGGCATGCGGCGTAGGGGGCGCATCAAGCGCATATAGGCCATGGCGAAGACGACCTCTAAGCAGAACGGCTCTCGTGTCCCGGTCCTTGATGAAAAAATGAAAACGATGAAATTCAGCAAGGACATTATTATCACGAGTAAGTTGAGGAATAGATAACGAGACTACGTGTGGCGGAAGGAACACGGAGGACATTACGAAGATTCAAGTGACGAGAATTATGTGCAAGAAGGGAAGCTCGACCAACATGTGAGATGCGCATACACTGCTCCATTGGCGGTGCGAACCTGATCATGACCGCGATATGGCTCCTGGGTGGAGAGCTTGCCCATCTCACTCGTCAGGTGATTTGTAGCTCCTGTGTCCATGTACCAGGACGAGTCAATGGGATAGGAAGGAGTATATCCATGCTCCTGACCCGTCACAGCAGCAGCAGCCTGCTTGTCGTTGCCCTTGCCATTGTTGCCGATGCCGAGGAAGTCTTGCTTGAAGCGCCGGTGACAGCGAGAGGCGATGTGGTTGTCGAGGCCACATAGCTGACACGCCTGTTGAGCGCCACATGAGGAGCAGCAGGCCCGCGGGCGATTACCACCCGTGATAGGCGGTGCGGCGGACCGCTGAGGCTGCAGGGGCCCGGGCGCCGGCTTGCCCCCGGCAGTTGGCGGCTTCTGTGGCTTGCCGCGAGCAGCGGCATTGGCGGCGGAGAAGCTCGGAGAGGCGTGTTTCACCTTGACGCGCTGTTCACGACCGAGGAGGCGCGAGTAAAGCTCACGGCGCGGCAATGGGTCATCGCGGCCACTGATGTTCTCAATGAGATTATCATAGTCATCATCAAGTCCATTCGAACATAGGTGGTGAAGTCCTCGGAGCGAAGCGGCTGTCCAATGGAGGCGAGTGTGTCGGCGAGGCCGGCCATCTTGTTGAAGTAGTCCGTGATGCTGCTGTCATGGAGCTTGGTCTCTCCCGGCTCGGTGCGAATAGCATGAGCACGCGCTCGTGACTCGGGAGGCGAAGCTGCTGTGAAGTGCCGTCCATGCATCCCGCGACGTAGAGGCGAAAAGAACCAGTGACGAGACGCTCGGCGTGAGCGACGACTGGATGGCCGAAAGGATGGCCTGATCTTGGGCCACCCATGTATGATGCGCCGGGTGATACTGTGGTGGACATGGAAGCGAACCATCGACGTACCCCTCCAAGTAGCGACTCCGAAGGAGCGGGAGCACCTGCGCGCGCCACGACAAATAATTATCCGGCGTTAGCTTCAGCGGGAGAAGGTGCGAGAAGTAAAACGGCGACGGCGCCGCGGAGATCCATCTGAGCCGGTGATGGCGGCGCGTAGAACGGCGCCGGCGGTGCCACCTCCATGGATGACACAGGGGCGGTGATCGCCCCAGGATAGGCGCCGTAGGGGACGATCGGAGCAGGGGCCCCGTAGGGCGTTGTTGAGGCGGCCCCATAGGGCGGCTGCTAATGCGCCGCGTAGTTCGGCAGGGGCGGCGCAGCGTATTGCTGCGAGGGCAGCGCACCGTGAGGTGGCGCCGGCCAACCCGACGGTGGCGACGGAGCCCCATAGTGCGACGAAGAGGCGCCGTAGATCGGCGCGTACTGGGCGCCGTAGGCCGGCGGCGGCGAGAGGGGCCACCATACGGCGGCAAAGGCGCGGTGGTCGAGGAAGGCAGGCCACCGTGAGCGATCGGCGGCGACGGATCACCCTCAGCACCGGGGCCGGCGGCGGCGGATGAGGAAGCCGACCCAGCTAGGGCACCCGGAGGTGCGACGCCGGGAGTTGGCCACCACATGGCGAGCGGCCGGGAGGCGAGGAAGGGCGAGGCAGGAGCGGCAGCCGGGGCGGCCACGGCGACAGCAGGAGCCGGCGCAGCGGCGGCGGCGGGAGCCGATGCGATCGGCGGCACGGCGGCGGCGGAGGCAGCGGAAGCCATCGTAACCTAATATGATACCATGTAAAACAAAGGGTTTTGGGAACTGCTCGACACCCAATACGGGTGTGGCTATCTCATATATATATGGGTACCAAGAGGTACAATACAAGACATATACAATGCTACGTATATACAGTCTAACAATCTAATCTCACGGGCAATCTTGGTTGCCACTAAATAGGCTGCACAGATCATGATGCAATCTAACGGTCCGGGAATTTTTCTAAGTTGCAATACACGCAATCTCAGTTGCAGTATATGGTTAACACGAATCACGATGCAATCCATGGTTAGCACTATCACGATGCAATCTAAGAGTATAGGAGTTGACTGGAAATGACGCTTGTTCTCAATCAACCTAAATTTAGCAAAACCGCTGTGTTTGGTTGCGTAGAAACTGGGCTCGGAATTGGAATTGGGGCCAAATGAGCAAATTCAGCCGTTTGGTTTGTCCTCGGAATTGGGGCGTGGAAACTGGGCTCAATTCCGAGCCCCCCACCCGCGCGTGTAACGGTTCGCTCGGATCTTTCCGAGGTCCCGACCTTGGAAAGGCTCAGAATCTCCTCCCCGCTCGCTAAGTCGCTACCCCTTCGTTCCCCTTCGTCCCCCTTCGTCCCACGATAGAAAAGCGAGCGAGCTCGGGCCGCCGCCACCGCGAGCTGCTGCAGCCGGCGCCAGTACGACCTCCCGTCCTTGGCGCCTCTCCTCCGTGGCCTCCCTCCCCTCCCTGGCCACCCTCCCCTCCCCGGCCTCCCTCCTCCACGCCCTCCCCTCCCTGGCCTAACCCTAGATCGTGGGCAGACCAGAATGGCGGCGGGAGAGTCAACGCCGGCGGCGGCTCTCCGCCCCCTCCGAGCCTCTCCGTTGCGTCGTCCTCTCCCCATCTCCGCCCTCCTCCGAGCGTCTCCGATGACGGCGACCTCTCCCCAGCCTCTGTGTGGCGTCATCTTCACCGGCTCCGGCGGCGGCAATAAGGGGAACAGCGGGGGATGGGGGTAGGGGACACGGCGGTGGGCGGCGGTAGGCGGCGGTAGGGGGAATGGCGACCTCACCGGCTCCCTGCCTCGATCTCCAAATCGTGGAGGCAGTGAAGTGTTTTTTTTTTAATTCTTTGATTTCTTTTTTACCTAAACAAACCCAGAAAATTATTATGTGTGTGCTAGGTGTAGACATAAACTCAACATGAAAACACAAATTTAAATTGCCAAATTTAACAAAACATCAAATTCCATAGTTTGTACATCCAAACAGGATTTGGAATTGGTTACACCCTTTTGATTTCAACAGCAATTTCCATACACATCCAAACAACAGAATCGAATTAGAAGCCAATTCATTTCCATCTTGGATTTGGAATCTTAGTCCAATTCAATTCCATGCTAACTTTCTATGCAACCAAACACAAGAAATATGTAGCTCTTGACTAGAGCGGATATTTTTACCGGAAATTTTTACTGAAATGTGGAAGTTACCGATGCGAGAGACAGAGAAATAAAGGCGTGTCTGGCATACATGCACGTTAGAGAATAACAGAACTGCAGAACATATAACTACAGCCGGACCATCCTTGTGGGGAGTCAGGGAGAGGATATGCAATAATGCGTGCATTTGATCCATCCATTCTGTCTCCCCCTGCTACGTACGTACGTGTTGAATCATGCATATATAGATGCATGGGTCGATCCAGCCAGATGCGGTGGGGACCTGCATTTGCATCTGCGCATGTACGTCCTGCATACGCACACACATTAGAGAGCAAGAAGACGATGGACAAGTAGCAACAATCAATGGATTAAGGCATTATGTGCATGTGGCATTATATTCCTCGACATTGTTTTACTATCCCTGTCAGCTATCTCCGATAGATGGCAGGTGTGATCGTCTCGTGACTCTCATGTCATCTAAAGACATTAATTCTCTCGTATTATTGATTATATATTTGTGGAGTTTTTTTTGCGAAAATAAGTTTGTGCATATTTAACTCGAACTGGAATAAAACACGACCACGATATAACATTATGCATGTACAACAGAGAGAAAACAGCAATCCCCGTTGAACCCTTTGAACATGAAGGGGCATCCTCTTAAACGAATCCAAATCTTGTGTGTTTTGTTTCTTTGTATTCTCTAAGTCAGCAAGAAATTACATAGAGCTTCTAAAAATGCTAACCATGTCGATTTAAGACGATTTTTCTGCACATGTTGCTAATCCATGCATGGATCTATGACTCTGGTCATGGGAGGCGCTCTGAGTGACTGATAATTAGATACCCCATCCATTTTAGTTTACCTCCCGTTCTAGGTTTAGGCAAAGTTAAACATTCAAAATAATATTAACATTCAACTAAGTAGATACTCCCTCCATATAATAACATTCATAATAGCAAATGCATATAATATGAAAATATAACTTATAACGATTCTAATGCCATATATCTTTATATTGTAGATGTTAATACTTTTTCTACATGTTTGATCAAACTTTACAAAGTTTGACTTTGACTAAACACATGCGCGAGGTAAACAAAAATTAGAGGGGTACAATGAGTTAGTTTGTTGGTTGACAGCTTGACACACAAGTGTTGTAGTAGCAATAAATTATGCAGGGCAAATCAAGTATCTTTTTTAATAACAAAATCAAGTATTCCATCTGATCGATAATAATTGTCGGGGTTTAGTTCAAATTAGATTGCAGGGAGTATCTTTTGTTATATATGGTACTAATATTCGTTTCAAAGGGCTAAGGCGCACTAGTGGAGACAGACCCTTCAGTCCGGGCCGGTAAGGGGCTTTAGTCCTGGTTGGCCAACCGAAACTAGTTAGGCGGGACTAAAGGTGAACCCTTTAGTCCCAGCCCGGTTACCAGCCGGGACAAACAGCCCTTCACGTGGGTGCCACGGAGCGCGCTGGGGGCGAAGGACCTTTAGTCCCGGTTTGTAACACCAACCGGGACTAAAGGCTATTTTGTAAAAAAAAAATCTAATTATTTTCGCTCCCTCTTTTTTTCTATTTTTTTTCAGAATTTCTAGCATTTCAGTTATTTGACAAACTTAGTTTAACTACTCCCCCCGTCCTCAAATAAGTGAACATCTAGCCCTAAATTTTATCCATAAAAAAGTGTACTCTCCCGCTCGGTCACCCATCCTTCCACTACTCTAGCACTAGCACTCTTAACTTCAAAGTTCCTTCCTATCCGCTTCCAAGTGCTTCGCACGCATGTATATGATACTAGTATCATATTAATCCTATTAACATGTTGGTCGATGTCATATTTCTTTATTATTTTAATTCCAAATAATTATTTTAATAAACAAATGTAATAATGTAATAATAATTTTGAATAAATAAATAAACATTAACTTTTTTATTATTTTATTTTTTAAATTTCTTAATTTTTTTATTTTAATTTTCTACATTTCTTAAACATTTTTTTTGCCAAACTTGAAAACCTGAAATTTTGAAAATTTGAAAATCACAAAATTTGAATCCCAAAATTGCAGGATGCAGTTATTTATTTAAAATATCAAAGAAAATATGAAATTCTGAATTTCTGGCAAAAACTAAATTCTTCCTCTTTCATATTTTTATTTGGAATTTTGAGAATCTAAAAATTTACTAACCGGGTAAACCCATGTGAATTCATGTAACTTTTTCCCACGATCATTTTGATACATTATACTTTTTTCAACGTCATATGCAACCAGGAAAGCCGTTTTACCTTTTTTCTCGAATTTTTTGCAAAAAAAAAATTCGAAATTCAAATTTGTTAATTTTTCCTAATAATAGGTTACGTAACATACAACAATCACTAGTAGAAAAAGGGTCGTTAGTCGGGCTTTAGTCCTGGTTGTGCAACCGGGACTAAAGGGTCGAGATTAAAGGCCCCCCTTTAGTCCCGGTTGCTTACGAACCGGGACTAAAAGTCCATCCACGTGGGTTTCGTGCGTCGGGCGAAAATGTCTCCCTAGGTGAATTTTTCTAATTTTTTTACACTCCATTTTTTTTCTATTTTTTCAGAATTTATATTATTTCAATTATTTGCATAGTTAATCTCTATCTCTAACTACACTTATCTCTAGTCAAATTACTTACTCGTGGTCAAATTTCCCGCTCGGTCACCATCCGAGTTCCATCCCGTCCCGCATCCAAGTGCTTCGCGCGCATGTATGTGATACTAGTATCATATCAATCCTATTAACATGTTGGTCGATGTCACATTTCTTTATTGTTTAAATTTCAAATAATTCTATTAATAAACAAAAGTAATGATGTAATAATAATCTTGAATAAATAAATAAACATTAACTTTTTAATTTGTATCATTTTTATTTTTTTTTATTCTTTAAATATTTTTTTTGCCAAACTTAAAACCTAAAATTTTGAAAATCTAAAAATATTTTTTTAATAATCTTTATGCAGGATGCGATTATTAATTTTAATTTTTAAAAAAAATAAAAAATATATAAAATCTGGAATTTATAGCAAAAACTAAAATCTTCATGCTTTCGTATTTTCATTTGGAATTTTGAGAATCTAAAATTTGGCTAACCGGGTAAACCCGGTTGAATTTGGATGTAAATTTTTCCCACGATCATTTTGATATATTATACGTTTTTTTTACATCGTATGCAAAAGTTCATGGGGTTTTACCATTTTTCAAACCTTTTTTGTAAAAAAAAAGTGAAAATTCGAATTTCTTAATTTCGCCGAATAGTAGGTTGCATAACATACAAGAATCTGAAAACATTTTAATTTTTCTTTGCATAACATACAAGAATCTGAAAATTTGAATTTCTTAATTTCTTCATTTTCTTTGTATTTTACAAAGCAAAAAAAGGTGATCCGGGGGGGTGAAGGGTGCGTGGAGAGTAAAAAAACAGGAAAAACCTTTAGTCCCGGTTGAAGAGGCCTGCGCCGGCCACAACCCACCATAGTCATTTAGTCTCGGTTGGTGGAGCATTAGTCTCGGTTCACCTGCAGAACCGCGACTAAATACCCCATTAGTCGCGGTTCGGACATTTTGGGAACTAAAGGGGTCGTATGGAAGGCCTTTTTTCTACTAGTGAATCTCAAAAGATTTTATTTTTTGAATTTTCTATCATTTTATTTTATTTTTTACAAAGCTAAATAAAGTGATCCACGGGGGAGGGGGTGTAGGTGCGTGGGAAGCCAAAAAACCTGGAAAGCCTTTAGTCCCGATTCGTATTGCCAACCGGGACTAAACGGTGGACCCTAAAGGATTTCGCCCAGAGGCAACCTTCCGTCACCCCTTTAGTATCGGTTGGTATTACCAACCGGGACAAAAGCTTCATAACGAACCCGAGCCAATGGGTCCCGTACGTTTGGGCGTTTTCGGGGCGACGTGGCCAGGTCTTTTGTCCTCGCCCGGGACACGGCCGAGACAAAAGGTGTCTGACGAAACGCCTATTTTCTACTAGTGAGGGCACATAAAATGGGATGACGTTAGTCTTCCCTTACAGATGCAACGTTGGATTTTTACTTAGTTGGACGAGAGAGAATGTATAGAGAATATTGTATTCTTTTAGCTAAGAGATTATCTCTTAAAAAATAATGGGTGGCTATTTTCTCTATTGTACGACATGTGTTCCTTTAGCAACATAACTTCTACCGGAATTAAGTTAATTTTCATTAATTTCCAGATACGAATAATAGAGATAATGCATTTTCATGACTTATATCTATTGTTTTCTCTAGATGATGTGGCGGGGTAAGAAAAGACATATCTTCTCTACCACACAAGGATAGTTTCGTTACATATACATTGATCAGCTGCGCTTTAAACCTCCCCGCTATCTAAGAAAACAGTAAAGATTTTCTGTTTCCAAATTTACTTCTCACATGAATCAATTTCCTTTGCAAGGAATCGTACGCACGCACTGGTCCAGCATCGATCGATCTATGATTGAAGACAAACTTTGTGACGAATTCATTACATCAATTATTGTTGCAGAAAAGGTGACAAGACGTTTACCTTCACACATAAAGAAAAGGGGAAAAGGCTAGCTATAGGAAGACACACCCAAGACGTTTTCCATGATTGTGGGATGTATCATTGGTAATCTAAAAAATTATTTTCATAATTTTTTACAACTTGTAAAAACATTTTTCAATTTTTTTAACTGAGCGAGAGCACTGGAGCTCGTGTGCTAAAAGCACTTTTCGCCCATATAGATCCTTTTTTTTCGAAAAAAATGTAATCTGTTGTGGCGCTCGATCAGCATAAAGCTTTTGCCTTTTGCATGCTTGTCACAATTAAGTGGCGCTTTCACCAACGTATGTCTTGCGTCTGCGTGTGAATGGTAGTGCGTGCTACAATGTTTCCAATGTGCAAATGCTGTACCAGCCCATACAGTAGGAAGTGCCGATCGAGTAGAACGTGCAGTGCGCAAACAGTCTATTCTTTCATCCGAAACTCGTCAAGGTACTCTGGTACTTGTTGTACTACGAGAAGGTATCTTTGAGCATCGCAATCATCATTTTTTTGATACTCTAATGCACGCCGCCATTTGTCTTCATCTTTGCTGGGTATCAAAAACGATGTTGTTTTGGATATTTATATAGTACGGTCTTCGATCGATATTATATTATTATTACCTATTAACACTAAATGTTTACTATAATATATGTATAATCAAAGTATTCTATTATGAATTCATTTTAACACATATCAGACCATATATTTATAAGTTCTCAACCTAAATATTCAAAAAAGGATTTGTAGTCAATGTTTCAAAAGTTTACTTGATGTAAGACATGTCCAAGACGGTGTAGTCCCAAAGCGGTACGTCTCCCGCGGAGGCGATCAAGGAGGCGACTAGGTTTCCAGGCCACCTCCCGTCGGCGTCGCAGATGACATAGGCATCCCGAATGTGCCTATCGAATAAGGTACTCGAGGATATCCGGAGGCCCACGACCCGAAGCTTTCAAGGCCCAGAGGCCCAGCAAACGTCGATATGGAAAATAGAGTTAGATTAGAAATTAAGAGTCATGTAATTATACGGGAAAGACTCAAATAGTATCCCGAAGTTTTTACTTGTACGGTAAGAGATCCCTCGGCTCTCCCTCCTATATAAAGGGAAGCCGAGGGGTGAAGAATCATCGAATCTATTGTCAACATACACCCTAGTTTTTCATAGTCGAGCACCTTTTCGGCTGAACCTTCGAGATCTACTTGCCCTCCACTTTCCGCGAAATCCTAAGTCTATAATCTGTAGGCATTGACAAGTTAATCCCTTGTCAATTGGCGCCGCCTGTGAGAATTGGAGGCGACAAGGAGCTGATCTTGATGGCATTGTCAACATCATCAGTATCAAGCAACAGGATGGATGGAGGTAAACAGGTCCAACCTGGTCTCGTCGGTTTTGTTCCTCACCCTCCCGCCCGTTTGCATGCATATGCTGATCTGGAGGAGTCGACAGAGATGACGTTCGGGAGCTTCCACTTCCTCGTCGGGAAAGAAGGATCGCACCGTTTCGCGGCACCGATTTTTTCTGGAGCGTTAGCGGCCGATTCCGATTTTTTGGGACCATCAACATCAACCATCGAGTCAGGTGACGAGGAGGTTTCGGTGACGAGGAGGTTTCACTGCCAAGTTTCACCAAGCCCGCTTCCGGTGGGGAACTAGCCGATCAATTCGGCGACATGACTTTCGGGTCGTTCACAGATTCCGATCTGGATAGCGACTCGGAAAGCGTCGACAACGTCAGCGCCACCAACTTCAACTTCATCGAAAAATCCACTTTCATTGGGAAGGTCTTCGCCGATCGTTACGATGGTGTCACCGATTCCGAGGATGATGGCAGCTTCATGACAACATATCACCAGATCTGCGTAATCGCAGGAGCGAGTCGTGACGTTGACGAAGCATCTGATGCTTTCGATGATTTGGGCAATCCATACATCGATCCCGCAGATCTCTGATACGTCTCCAACGTATCGATAATTTCTTATGTTCCATGCTACATTATTGATGATATCTACATGTTTTATACACATTATATGTCGTATTTATGCATTTTCTGGAACTAACCTATTAACAAGATGCCGAAGAGCCGCTTGCTCGTTTTCTGCTGTTTTTGGTTTCAGAAATCCTAGTAACGAAATATTCTCGGAATTGGACGAAATCAACGCCCAGGGTCCTATTTTGCCACGAAGCTTCCATAAGACCGAAGGAGAGTCGAAGTGGGGCCACGAGGTGGCGACACCACAGGCGGCGCGGCCCGGGCCCCGGCCGCGCCGACCTATGGTGTGGGCCCCTCGTGCCGCCTCTTGACCTGCCCTTCCGCCTACAAATAGCCTCCGTCGCGAAACCCCCAGTACCGAGAGCCACGATACGGAAAACCTTCCAGAGACGCAGCCGCCGCCAATCCCATCTCGGGGGATTCAGGAGATCGCCTCCGGCACCCTGCCGGAGATGGGATTCATCTCCCGGAGGACTCTACACCGCCATGGTCGCCTCCGGAGTGATGAGTGAGTAGTTCACCCCTGGACTATGGGTCCATAGCAGTAGCTAGATGGTTGTCTTCTCCTTATGTGCTTCATTGTTGGATCTTGTGAGCTGCCTAACATGATCAAGATCATCTATCTGTAATTCTATATGTTGTGTTTGTCGGGATCCGATGGATAGAGAATACTATGTTATGGTGATTATCAATTTACTTATGTGTTGTTTATGATCTTGCATGCTCTCCGTTATTAGTAGAGGCTCTGGCCAAGTTTTTACTCTTAACTCCAAGAGGGAGTATTTATGCTCGATAGTGGGTTCATGCCTCCATTGATACCTGGGACAGTGACAGAAAGTTCTAAGGTTGTGTTGTGCTGTTGCCACTAGGGGTAAAACATTGATGCTATGTCTAAGGATGTAGTTGTTGATTACATTACGCACCATACTTAATGCAATTGTCTGTTGCTTTGCAACTTAATACTGGAAGGGGTTCGGATGATAACCTGAAGGTGGAGTTTTTAGGCATAGATGCGGTTGGATGGCGGTCTATGTACTTTGTCGTAATGCCCAATTAAATCTCACTATATTTATCATGTCATGTATGTGCATTGTTATGCCCTCTCTATTTGTCAATTGCCCGATCGTAATTTGTTCACCCAACATGCTATTTATCTTATGGGAGAGACACCTCTAGTGAACTGTGGACCCCGGTCCTATTCTTTACATCGCATACAATCTATCGCAATACTTGTTTTACTGTTTTCTGCAAACAATCATCTTCCACACAATACGGTTAATCCTTTGTTACAGACAAGCCGGTGAGATTGACAACCTCACTTGTTTCGTTGGGGCAAAGTACTTTGGTTGTGTTGTGCGGGTTCCACGTTGGCGCCGGAATCCCGGTGTTGCGCCGCACTACATCCCGCCGCCATCAACCTTCAACGTGCTTCTTGGCTCCTCCTGGTTCGATAAACCTTGGTTTCTTTCTGAGGGAAAACTTGCCACTCGTGCGCATCATACCTTCCTCTTGGGGTTCCCAACGGACGTGTACATCTACGCGCATCAAGCCTCGTTTTTCGGCGCCGTTGCCGGGGAGATCAAGACACGCTGCAAGGGGAGTCTCCACTTCTCAATCTCTTTACTTTGCTTTTGTCTTGCTTTATTTTATTTACTACTTTGTTTGCTGCATTATATCAAAACACAAAAAAATTAGTTGCTAGCTTTGCTTTATTTACTGTCTTGCTCTCTATATCAAAAACACAAAAAAATTAGTTACTTGCATTTACTTTATCTAGTTTGTTTTATTTACTACTGCTAAAATGAATACTCCTGAAAACACTAAGTTGTGTGACTTCACAACCACTAATAATAATGATTTCCTATGCACACCTATTGCTCCACCTGCTACTACAGCAGAATTCTTTGAAATTAAACACGCTTTATCGAATCTTGTCATGAGAGATCAATTTTACGGTGTTAGTTCGATGATGCTGCTGCCCATCTTAATAATTTTGTTGAACTATGTGAAATGCAAAAGTATAAGGATGTAGATGGTGATATTATTAAATTGAAATTGTTTCCTTTCTCATTAAGAGGAAGAGCTAAAGATTGGTTGCTATCTTTGCCTAAGAATAGTATTGATTCATGGACTAAATGCAAGGATGCTTTTATTGGTAGATATTATCCTCCCGCTAAAATTATATCTTTGAGAAGTAGCATAATGAATTTTAAGCAATTAGATAATGAACATGTTGCTCAAGCATGGGAGAGAATGAAATCTTTGGTAAAGAATTGCCCAACCCATGGATCGACTACTTGGATGATCATCCAAACTTTCTATGCAGGACTAAATTTTTCTTCGCGGAATTTATTGGATTCAGCTGCTTGGAGGTACCTTTATGTCCATCACTTTGGGGGCGGCTACAAAGCTTCTTGATGATATGATGATAAATTACTCCGAATGGCACACGGAAAGAGCTCCACAAGGTAAGAAGGTAAATTCTGTTGAAGAAACCTCCTCCTTGAGTGATAAGATTGATGTGATTATGTCTATGCTTGTGAATGGTAGATCTAATGTTGATCCTAATAATGTTCCTTTAGCTTCATTGCTTGCTCAAGAAGAAAATGTTGATATGAATTTCATTAAAAATAATAATTTCAACAACAATGCTTATAGGAACAATTCTGGTAATAACTATAGGCCATATCCTTCTGCTAATGGTAATGGTTATGGTAATTCTTATGGGAATTCTTACAACAATAATAGGAGTGTACCCCCTGGTCTTGAAGCTATGCTTAAAGAATTTATTAGTACACAAACTGCTTTTAACAAATCTGTTGAGGAAAAGCTTGATAAAATTGATATTCTTGCTTCTAGAGTTGATAGACTTGCCTCTGATGTTGATCTTTTAAAGTTGAAAGTTATGCCTAATAATGACATTGCTAATAAGATTACTACTACAGCAAATGCCATCCAAGTTAGAATTAATGAGAATATAAGATTAATGGCTGAACTGCGTGCTAGGTGGGATAGAGAAGAAAATGAAAAACTAGCTAAAGAGAATAATGTAGCTAAAGTTTGGACTATTACCACCAAAAGTAATGTTGATTCCTCACATGTTGCTGCACCTCCTACTATCAATGGTAAAATAATTGGTGTTGGCAATGTTTCTACTCCTAGTGCAAAGCGTACAAAACTGCTCGAAATTGCTAAAGCTACTGAAACCGCTTGTGATAAAACTGCTGAAATTTTTTCCAACCTTGGGGACAATGATCCCATTGCTGTAGCTCATAATGATTTAGATTTTGATGATTGTCACATCTCTTAAGTTATAAAGTTCTTACAAAAACTTGCTAAAAGTCCTAATGCTAGTGCTATAAATTTGGCCTTTACAAAACATATTACAAATGCTCTCATAAAAGCTAGAGAAGAGAAACTAAAACGTGAAACTTCTATTCCTAGAAAGTTAGAAGATGGTTGGGATCCCATCATTAAGATGAGGGTCAATGATTTTGATTGTAATGCTTTATGTGATCTTGGTGCAAGTATTTCTGTTATGCCTAAAAAAGTCTATGATATGCTTGACTTGCCACCATTGAAAAATTGTTATTTGGATGTTAATCTCGCTGATAATGCTAAAAAGAAACCTTTGGGGAGAGTTGATAATGTTCATATTATGGTTAACAATAACCTTGTCCCCGTTGATTTTGTTGTCTTGGATATTGAATGCAATGCATCTTGTTCCATTATATTGGGAAGACTTTTTCTTCGAACCGTTGGTGCTACTATTGATACGAAGGAAGGTAATATTAAATATAAATTTCCACTCAAGAAAGGTATGGAACACTTCCCTAGAAAAAGAATGAAGTTACCTTATGATTCTATTATTAGAGCAAATTATGATGTTGATGCTTCATCTCTTGAAAGTACTTGATTTACACTTTCAGCGCCTAGCTGAAAGGCGTTAAAGAAAAGCGCTTATGGGAGACAACCCATGTTTTTACTACAGTACTTTGTTTTATATTTGAGTCTTGGAAGTTGTTTACTACTGTAGCAACCTCTCCTTATCATGTTTTTGTGCCAAGTAAAGTCTCTATAGTAAGGTTCATACTAGATTTGGATTACTGCGCAGAGACAGATTTCTTTGCTGTCACGAATCTGGGCCTAATTCTCTGTAGGTAACTCAGAAAATTATGCCAATTTACGTGAGTGATCCTCAGATATGTACGCAACTTTCATTAGTTTTGAGTTTTTCCATTTGAGCAAGTCTGGTGCCATTTTAAAATTCGTCTTTACGAACTGTTCGTTTTGACAGATTCTGCCTTTTATTTCGCATTGCCTCTTTTGCTATGTTGGATGAATTTCTTTGATCCATTAATGTCCAGTAGCTTTATGCAATGTCCAGAAGTGTTAAGAATGATTGTGTCACCTCTGAACATGTAAATTTTTATTTGTGCACTAACCCTCTAATGAGTTTGCTTGAAGTTTGGTGTGAAGGAAGTTTTCAAGGATCAAGAGAGGAATATGATATACTATGATCAAGAGGAGTGAAAGCTCTAAGCTTGGGGATGCCCCCGTGGTTCACCTCTGCATATTCTAAGAAGACTCAAGCGTCTAAGCTTGGGGATGCCCAAGGCATCCCCTTCTTCATCGACAACATCATCGAGTTCCTCCCCTGAAACTATATTTTTATTCAGTCACATCTTATGCACTTTGCTTGGAGCGTCGGTTTGTTTTTGTTTTTGTTTTGTTTGAATAAAGTTGGATCCTAGCATTCTTTGTGTGGGAGAGAGACACGCTCCGCTGTTGCATATGGACAAATATGTCCTTAGGCTTTACTCATAATATTCATGGCGAAGTTTCTTCTTCGTTAAATTGTTATATGGTTGGAATTGGAAAATGCTACATGTAGTAATTCTAAAATGTCTTGGGTAATGTGATACTTGGCAATTGTTGTGCTCATGTTTAAGCTCTTGCATCATATACTTTTCACCCATTAATGAAGAAATACATAGAGCTTGCTAAAATTTGGTTTGCATATTTGGTCTCTCTAAGGTCTAGATAATTTCTAGTATTGAGTTTTGAACAACAAGGAAGACGGTGTAGAGTCTTATAATGTTTACAGTATGTCTTTTATGTGAGTTTTGCTGCACCGGTTCATCCTTGTGTTTGTTTCAAATAAACCTTGCTAGCCTAAACCTTGTATCGAGAGGGAATACTTCTCATGCATCCAAAATCCTTGAGCCAACCACTATGCCAATTGTGTCCACCATACCTACCTACTACATGGTATTTCTCCGCCATTCCAAAGTAAATTGCTTGAGTGCTACCTTTAAACAATTCAAAATTTATCATCTCTTATTTGTGTCAATGTTTTATAGCTCATGAGGAAGTACGTGGTGTTTTATCTTTCGATCTTGTCATTTACTTCGGACAGACTTTCACAATGGACTAGTGGCTTCATCCGCTTATCCAATAACTTTGCATAAAGAGCCGGCAAAGGGGTTCCCAGCCCAATTAATTAACTTCATTAATGATTCTCTTCACATGTTTTGCTCTGATTCATCAGTAAGCAACTTAATTTTGCAAATAGACACTCCTCCATGGTATGTGAAAGGTTGGAAGGCACCCGAGGATTCGGTTAGCCATGGCTTGAGAAAGCAAAGGTGGGGAGGAGTGTCAACATAATAAAACTAAAATAAAAAGACACTCCTTCATGGTATGAGATTGTTGGCAGGCACCCGAAGGATTCGGTTAGCCATGGTTTGTGAAAGCAAGGTTGGAAGGAGTGCCACCCAAAAATAAATACACTAAAATACATGTGTAAACAAAAGAGAAGAGGGATGATCTACCACGGTGGTAGAAATAACGTCCTTCATGGGAGCCGCTCTTGAAAGTCCGGTTGATAAGGTAGTTAGAGTACCCATTACCATTCGTTGACAACAACAAACACCTCTCAAAACTTTACTTTTATACTCTCTTGATGTTTTTAAAACCAAAGCTCTAGCACAAATATAGCAATCGATGCTTTCCTCTTTGAAGGATCTTTCTTTTTACTTTTATGTTGAGTCAGTTCACCTATCTCTCTCCACCTCAAGAAGCAAACACTTGTGTGAACTGTGCATTGATTCCTACATACTTACATATTGCACTTGTTATATTACTTTACATTGACAATATCCATGAGATATACATGTTATAAGTTGAAAGCAACCGCTGAAACTTAATCTTCTTTTGTGTTGCTTCAATACCTTTACTTTGATTTATTGCTTTATGAGTTAACTCTTATGCAAGACTTATTAATGCTTGTCTTGAAGTACTATTCATGAAAAGTCTTTGCTTTATGATTCACTTGTTTACTCATGTCATTACCATTGTTTTGATCGCTGCATACATTACATATGCTTACAATAGTATGATCAAGATTATGATGGCATGTCACTTCAGAAATTATCTTTGTTATCGTTTTACCTGCTCGGGACGAGCAGAACTAAGCTTGGGGATGCTGATACGTCTCCAACATATCGATAATTTCTTATGTTCCATGCTACATTATTGATGATATCTACATGTTTTATACACATTATATGTCGTATTTATGCATTTTCTGGAACTAACCTATTAACAAGATGCCGAAGAGCCAGTTCCTGTTTTCTGCTGTTTTTGGTTTCAGAAATCCTAGTAACGAAATATTCTCGGAATTGGACGAAATCAACGCCCAGGGTCCTATTTTGCCACGAAGCTTCCAGAAGACCGAAGGAGAGTCGAAGTGGGGCCACGAGGTGGCGACACCACAGGGCGGCGCGGCCCGGGCCCCGGCCGCGCCGACCTATGGTGTGGGCCCCTCGTGCCGCCTCTTGACCTGCCCTTCCGCCTACAAATAGCCTCCGTCGCGAAACCCCCGATACCGAGAGCCACGATACGGAAAACCTTCCGGAGACGCAGCCGTCGCCAATCCCATCTCGGGGGATTCGGGAGATCGCCTCCGGCACCCTGCCGGAGAGGGGATTCATCTCCCGGAGGACTCTACACCGCCATGGTCGCCTCCGGAGTGATGAGTGAGTAGTTCACCCCTGGACTATGGGTCCATAGCAGTAGCTAGATGGTTGTCTTCTCCTTATGTGCTTCATTGTTGGATCTTGTGAGCTGCCTAACATGATCAAGATCATCTATCTCGTAATTCTATATGTTGTGTTTGTCGGGATCCGATGGATAGAGAATACTATGTTATGGTGATTATCAATTTACTTATGTGTTGTTTATGATCTTGCATGCTCTCCGTTATTAGTAGAGGCTCTGGCCAAGTTTTTACTCTTAACTCCAAGAGGGAGTATTTATGCTCGATAGTGGGTTCATGCCTCCATTGATACCGGGACGGTGACGAGAAAGTTCTAAGGTTGTGTTGTCTTGTTGCCACTAGGGGTAAAACATTGATGCTATGTCTAAGGATGTAGTTGTTGATTACATTACGCACCATACTTAATGCAATTGTCCGTTGCTTTGCAACTTAATGCTTGGAAGGGGTTCGGATGATAACCTGAAGGTGGAGTTTTTAGGCATAGATGCGGTTGGATGGCGGTCTATGTACTTTGTCGTAATGCCCAATTAAATCTCACTATATTTATCATGTCATGTATGTGCATTGTTATGCCCTCTCTATTTGTCAATTGCCCGACTCGTAATTTGTTCACCCAACATGCTATTTATCTTATGGGAGAGACACCTCTAGTGAACTGTGGACCCGGTCCTATTCTTTACATCGCATACAATCTCTCGCAATACTTGTTTTATTGTTTTCCGCAAACAATCATCTTCCACACAATACGGTTAATCCTTTGTTACGAGCAAGCCGGTGAGATTGACAACATCATCTGTTTCGTTGGGGCAAAGTACTTTGGTTGTGTTGTGCGGGTTCCACGTTGGCGCCGGAATCCCTGGTGTTGCGCCGCACTACATCCCGCCGCCATCAACCTTCAACGTGCTTCTTGGCTCCTCCTGGTTCGATAAACCTTGGTTTCTTTCTGAGGGAAAACTTGCCACTGTGCGCATCATACCTTCCTCTTGGGGTTCCCAACGGACGTGTACATCTACGCGCATCAATCTCACGCGTGGCACAGAAAACAAGTACATCGGGACCACGCCACGATAAAAAGTGCAATTGCCGCAAGAAGCTTGGGATAGAGCTCAGAGAGCAATGAACGGTACAGAGTCGATGACTAATGCGGACACGCCGGAGGCGCTGCAAGCATACCAATACAAACTCGCTCGTGTTGGACGAGAGTTGGAGAAACAAAGGGAGATACTCGATGAAAGAAGAGTCGCATCCTCTGCATCAAGTGCGCGCAGAGCTAACTTGAGTCGACAATCAAGAACTTCGGGAGACAGTCACAGAGTCGCCCGTGCAAGAGTAAGATTCAGGCTGGCAAACGTGCCCGAGAGTGAACGAGAAAACTTAATCCTAAACCTCGACATGTCCTTTATGTCGATAGACACGCGAGGGCACATTATCCCAAAAACTCCGGAAGCTGGGTATATGGCGACACATGCCTTCATAATGGCATCCAAACCACCTCCAGGAGACCCCAGGGAAGCATTATATCAGATGGCCATGGCAGGAGTTGGAGTCATGGGAACAGCAATAGCAGGTGCGAGCGCACCACAACCTGAAGGTGCTCCTAGAAGAAGCAGCCCAAGAAAAAATAGTCCTCAACCTACTGCGGTGGCAGCGCGAGACCCTCCACGGGAAGGTGATGCAAGAAACACGGTGACTGATGACCCACAAGTATAGGGGGTGTATCGTAGTATCTTCGATAAGTAAGAATGTCGATCCCAACGAGGAGCAGAAGGTGTTGACAAACAGTTTCGATGAAGGATTCACTGTAAATGCTCACGAGACAAGTATTCGGGGGGTTTTGATGTAGCGAGTTGAATAAAGTACGAGTATGTAAAGTGCGAGAGTAACAATTGCAGCGAGTGGCCCAATCCTTTTTAGCACAAAGGACAAGCCGGTTTGTTTACTTATAATGACCAAACGTTCTCGAGGACACACGGGATTTTAGTCTAATGCTTTCGCTACATACGGCTAAATAATCTTCATTGTTATGATAAGTGTTGTGTGGGTGAACCTATGCTAATGTACCGCCCTTCCTAGGACTAAATACATACTTGTGATTATACCCCTTGCAAGCATCCGCAACTACAAGAAAGTAATTAAGAATAAATCTAACCACAGCCTTAAACTCCGAGATCCTGCAATCCCTCCTGCATCGATATACCAACGGGGGTTTAGGTTTACGTCACTCCGGCAACCCCGCAATTGGCAAACGAATACAAGATGCATTCCCCTAGGCCCATAAATGGTGAAGTGTCATGTAGTCGACGTTCACATGACACCACTAGAAGAATAACACCACAACTTAAATATCACACCATTGAATATTACTCAACCATAGTTCACTACTAACATTTAGACTTCACCCATGTCCTCAAGAACTAAACGAACTACTCACGAGACATCATACGGAACATGATCAGAGGTGATATGATGATGAATAACAATCTGAACATAAACTTGGTTCAATGGTTTCACTCAATAGCATCAACAACAAGTATGAATAGATACCGGGAGAGTTTCCCCTATCAAACAATCAAGATCAAACCCAAATTGCTACGGCGGTGACGAGGTGCTGCGGAGGAGATGGCGGTGATGATGGTGGAGATGATGATGATGGTGATGGAGATGATGTCCAGCTCGATGACGGTGACGATGGCGTCGATTTCCCCCTCCGGAGGGAATTTCCCCGGCGGATTCCTGCCCGCCGGAGAGCTCTTTCTCTCTGGTGTTCTCCGCCCCGCGAGGCGGCTGTAACTCTTCGCGAGGTACCCCTTCGGCTTAGGTTTTCGGGACGAAGGATTTCGCGAAGAAAAGGAGGCGAAAGGGGTCGTGGGCCCCCGGACCATAGGCCGGCGCGGCCGGGGCCTGGGCCGCGCCGCCCTAGGGTGTGGGCCCACCACGGCTCCTCCTGGCTCCTCCTTCGGCTTCCTTCGTCATCTTGAAAAATAGGATTTTTGGTATAATTTCCTTCCACGAGTTGATCTTCCGAAATATTGCGTTCGACGGTGCTTTTTCCAGCGAGAATCCCGGCTCCGGCGTTCGATCCTCCAATAATGATGAATCATGCAAAATAGATGAAATAACATAAGTATTGTGTCCCAATATGAAATATATCGATGAATAACGAGCAAATTATGATATAAAATAGTGATGCAATTTGGACGTATCAACTCCCCCAAGCTTAGACTTCGCTTGTCCCCAAGCGAAGCCGAACTCGATAGACATGACCACATGTTTATGGAGTGAAGAGTCGATAAATAAAATACGGACAAGAAGCATCATATTCATCCACACAGGATATTATAGTAAACAATCTCTTATAACTCATATTGAAACAAGTATAAGGTAATCACAAGTAAAGGTGCATAAGAAAACATCATTGGTGATGGCAAACTTCGTTCTTGGTCAGAGAACAATTAACAGATTATATTTATCTCATTGAGCAGCGCTCTCATACTAAAGTTTATAAGGCACAACTTGCATACTCAATCATAATGGTCTCTTCATAATCATTGATAACTTGCAAAGCTATATTCATTCGAGATAAAACTTGTACTAAACAAGGAAGAATAAAAGACATGATGTAGCAAATCACAATATAATGGTTTGATCACAACTACTCAAATGCTTGCTTGAGATGGAGAGAAATAGGTTTACTTGACTCAACATAAAGTAAAAGACAGGCCCTTCGCGAGAGGAAGCAGGGATTAAATCATGTGCTAGAGCTTTTTCAGTTTTGAAATCATATAAAGATAATAAAAGTAACATTTTGAGAGGTGTTTGTTGTTGTCAACGACTGGTAGCGGGTACTCTAACCCCCTTGCCAGACAACCTCCTAAGAGCGGCTCCCATATTATTTTCATTTTGTGTGGCACTCCTTCCAACCTTTCTTTCACAAACCATGGCTAACCGAATCCTCGGGTGCACGCTCAACAATCTCATACCATGAAGGAGTGCCTTTTTATTTTAGCTTTATGATGATGATGACACTCCCCCAACCTTTGCTTACACAATCCATGGCTAACCGAATCCTTCGGGTGCCGTCCATCAATCACATACCATGGAGGAGTGTCTATTTAGTTTAATTAATTTGGGGTCAGGAATCCCATTGCCGGCTCTTTTTGCAAAATTATTGGATAAGCGGACGAAGCCACTAGTCCATTGGTGGAAATTGCCCAACAAGATTGAAAGATAAAACACCACATACTTCCTCATGAGCTATGAAACATTGACACAAATAAGAGATACTAAGTTTTGAATTGTTTAAAGGTAGCACATGAAGTATTTACTTGGAATGGCGAGAAAATACCATGTAGTAGGTAGGTATGGTGGACACAAATGACATAGGTTTGGGTTAAGGTTTGGATGCACGAGAAGTATTCCCTCTCGGTGCGGGTCTTTGGCTAGCAAGGCTAATTAGCAAGCATAAGAGTCGAGGAAACAAACAAATATACATATGATAGAAACAATCATGCATCTTCCTTGTAAGCACAAACAATTTTAACTTCAGAATAATGAGCTATGAGCTAACAAGAAAGACAATGAAACATCTACATGTATTTCTCTTTTCTATTTAAACCTCAAAGCGTTGTTGCTATTGACCAATGCTAAGTTTGCCAAAACCAAATAGATTTATTCAATGCTCCCAAAGTGATACCTATACTAACAACAAGACGAATCATATAGTAGAGAATGCAAACTAAAATAAGATGTGCAATATGTAAATGATAAGACTTCTCATTAATATTCCATATCGATAACTCACACCAAGGGATACATAGACAAACTAAAGGAGAGATACTTCCAAACGCAACCCATCTCATATGATAACTTCCCTACTCATGATATGACACTACTTGACAACAAAAGTAAAAGATAGTGATAATGTGATACCGCGGCACTCCCCCAAGCTTGGAACAAACCAAGGGGATGCCAATACCGATGATGAATTACTCCTGAGGAGATGGTGGTGATGAATTCTTCCCGCGCTTCTTAATAAGCTCCTTCAACTTCAGTTTCTCAGCTTGACAATTCTGCACTAGGATTCGAAGAGATTCATTGTTATCTGAGGTTGGCGATGACGACCTTGTGACGCGAATCGAGTGGTATTCAATCAATCTTCGGAGACGGCGGTTCTCCTCCTGGAGTATCTCCACTTCTCTTCTCGAGCCCGATATTGATCACAAAACTCATCGGTAACCCGTAGAACTTCTTCCATCATGGGGAAGGAGTCGAGGCTAAGAGCTGGTGGTAAAGGTCCCTGCGAGGTTATGAGAGAAAGAACGTCGAGTGTCAATAGATCCCACCAAGATTTGCTTGCTCCCTCCGACTTGCTTGCTCTTGTCTTGGTGGCACCTCCTTCACTTCTTCCTCCGAAAGCCCCTTGCCCTTGTTGTTGGAGGCCATGATGCTTCTAGACTAAAAACAGATCCTGGCGAAACAGCTCGAAACAAAACACGTCGAAAACACGATATACGGACCTCCGAGGGTCCGGGGATTATATAGCAAAAATTTTCTCAACAAAAGGAAAGTACCGGATCGAACCGAGTCGGAAAGGGGCGACGGGGCGGCCGGACCATAGGTCGGCGCGGGCCCAGGTCAGGCGCGCCGGCCTATGGTGCCACGCCCTCGTGCGTCCTTTCCACTCCGTTTCGAACTCGTAATTTCTCATATTTTCCAGAAACAGCAAAAATATAGTTCGGAAAGTAAATTGCGTATTTTTCATTACCAGTACTGTTACCTATTCAAAGTCGAGTTCTGGCGGACTGTCAGTTTGTCCTTTGATGAAAGCTTCCGGTGTTTCCACTTGAATAATATCAACATCAACATTATAAGAATCACCCGAGATATAATGCTTGAGTCTTTGTCCATTCACCACTTGCGTAGCATTGCCTTGGAGAGAGCTAATCTTGATTGCTCCTGAGCGATACACCTCCTCGACAACATATGGTCCTTCCCATTTCGAGAGTAATTTCCACGCAAAGAATGCGAGACGAGACCGATACAATAGGACTTTATCCCCAATATTAAACTCTCTTTTGATGATCCTCCTATCATGCCATTTTTTAACTTTTTCTTTAAAGAGTTTAGCATTTTCATAAGCTTCGCTTCTCCATTCATCTAGAGAACTTAATTGTAACAACCTCTTATCACCAGGCAAGTTTAGGATCTTTATTTAATTCTCTAACGACCCTATAAGCTTTGTGTTCTAACTCTAAAGGTAAATGACAAGCTTTTCAGTAAACCATTTTATAAGGTGACATTCCCATGGGGTTTTTATAAGCAGTTCTATAAGCCCATAGTGCATCTCTCAATTTACTAGTCCAATTCTTTCTAGATTTATTAACGAGTCTTTCCCAAAATAGATTTAATTTCTCTATTTGATAATTCTACTTGACCACTAGTTTGAGGATGATAAGCGGAAGCAATTCTATGATTAATACCATACTTAGCAAGAGTTTTTCTAAAACCTCCATGAATAAAATGAGAACCTCCATCTGTCATAATATATCTAGGAACTCCAAATCTAGGAAAAATAATATCTAAAAGCATTCTTAAAGAGGTCTCACCATCAGCACTTTTTGTAGGTATAGCTTCCACCCATTTAGTAACATAATCAACGGCAACAAGTATATGAGTGTTACCTTCGAAGACGGAAAAGGTCCCATGAAGTCAAATCCCCAACAATCAAACGGTTCAATAACAAGAGTATAATTCATTGGCATTTCATTGCGTCCGGAGATATTACCAACCCTTTGGCATTCATCACAAGATAAAATAAACTTTCTCGCATCCTTGAAGAGAGTTGGCCAATAAAAACCTGATTGCAAAACCTTTTGCGCGGTTCTTTCTCCGCGTGATGTCCTCCATAAGCACTTGCCATGACATTTACTCAATATCTCTTGTTGTTCATATTCGGGGACACATCTTCGCATAATACCATCCACTCCTTCTTTATATAAGTGTGGGTCATCCCAGAAATAATGCCTCAAATCATAAAAGAATTTCCTCCTTTCTTTGAGCTGAAAAGGTTGGAGGCAAATACTTGGAAACAATAAAGTTAGCATAATCGGCATACCATGGATCTGTCTCGCGAGCTCACCTTTATTACAGCCAATTGTTCATTTGGAAAACTATCATTAACGAGAACAGGATCATAAGCAATATTTTCCAATCTAGACAAATTATCGACAACGGGATTATCGGCACCTTTCCTATCTACAATATGTAAATCAAATTCTTGCAACAGAAGTACCCATCTAATAAGCCTTGGCTTAGCATCTTTCTTTGTCATAAGGTATCTAATTGCGGCATGATCAGTATGAATAGTAACTTTTGAATCAACAATATAAGATCTGAATTTATCACAAGCAAAGACTACGGCCAACAATTCCTTTTCGGTTGTAGCATAATTTCTTTGAGCAGCATCAAGGGTTTTACTAGCATAATGAATAACATTCAGTTTTTTATCTACTCGTTGTCCAAGAACAGCGCCTACAATAAAATCACTAGCATCACACATAATTTCAAATGGTAAATTCCAGTCGGGGGTTCAACTATAGGAGCGGTTGTTAAGGCTTTCTTAAGAGTTTCAAAAGCTTCCTTACAATCATCATCAAAAACAAATGGTACATCTTTTTGAAGGAGATTAGTAAGAGGCTTTGAAATCTTGGAGAAATCTTTAATAAATCTCCTATAAAACCCGACATGACCAAGAACACTACGAATACCTTTAACATCCCTCGGATAGGGCATCTTCTCAATTGCTTCAACTTTAGCTCTATCAACTTCAATACCTCTTTCAGAAATTTTATGTCCCAATACAATTCCTTCATTAACCATAAAGTGGCATTTCTCCCAATTAAGAACAAGATTAGTTTCTTCACATCTACTGCAAAACTTTATCAAGATTTCGCAAACAACTATCAAATGAGTTCCCATAGACAGAAAAATCATCCATGAATACCTCTACAATACTCTCACAAAAACCATGAAAAATAGCGGACATGCATCTTTGAAAAGTAGCAGGAGCATTACATAAACCAAAAGGCATACGCCTATAAGCATAAGTTCCATAGGGACAAGTAAAAGTGGTTTTCTCTTGATCTTTAGCTTTAACAGCAATTTGTGAAAACCCAGAATATCCATCAAGAAAGCAAAAATGAGTATTTTTAGACAATCTTTCTAGCATTTGATCAATAAATGGTAAAGGGTAATGATCTTTCTTAGTAACTTTATTAACTTTTCGAAAATCAATGCACATTCTATACCCTACAACTACTCTTTGAGGAATGAGCTCATCATTATCATTAGGCACAACAGATCATACCTCCTTTCTTGGGAACGCAATGCACAGGACTAACCCATCTACTATCGGCAATAGGATATATAATACCAGCTTCAAGAAGTCGTAATACCTCATTCCTTACCACTTCCTTCATCTTCGGAATTAGACGACGTTGAGGTTCAACAACGAGGCTTTGCATCATCTTCCATATTAATAGCATGTTGGCAAATAGATGGAGAAATCCCCTTTAAATCATCAAGAGTGTAGCCAATAGCTCCTCGGTGTTTCTTCAATATTCCCAATAACCTTTCTTCTTCAAACTCTGAAAGCTTAGAACTAATAATAACAGGATATATTTTCTTATCATCAATATGAGCATATTTAAGATTATCGGGTAAAGGCTTTAAATCAAAAACAGGATCTTCCTTTGGTGGCGGTGTTGTACCCAAATCTTCCACCGGTAAATCATGCTTGAGAATAGGTTGGCGAAGAAAAATTTCCTCAAGTTCATCTCTTTCTTTCCTAAAAATTTCACTCTCGCTATCCTCCAAATGTTGCTGCAAAGGATTGTTAGGAACAAGAACAATAGATGCACATTGCTCCATTTTAAAATCATTACTAGGCAAATCAGATTTATAAGGAGTTTTAGTAAATTTAGAGAAGTTAAACTCATAAGATTCACCAGCAAATTTAGTCAAAATTTTCTCTTTCTTGCAATCTATAATAGCTCCACAAGTATTTAGAAAAGGTCTACCAAAAATAATAGGACAATAATCACTAGCAGCGAGAACCTAGTACCAAAAAGTCAGCGGGATATTTAATCTTACCGCATAAGACTTCCACATCTCGAACAATACCAATTGGTGAAATAGTTTCTCTATTAGCCAGCTGAATAACCACATCAATTTCTTCAAGTTCACAAGAATCAATTTCATGCATAATCTCCGTGTAAAGCTCATACGGAATAGCACTAACACTTGCACCAATATCACATAATCCATAATAGCAATGATCACCAATTTTAACGAGACATCATAGGAACACTAGCTTGTTTGGGTTTATTAGGATGTGAAACAATATTAGAAGCATCTTCACGAGAAAATAATATGACCATCCTCCACATTTTCGGTCACAAGATCTTTAACTATTGCAACGACGAGGTTCAACTTTTATTTGTTCTTCGGGTTCTACGGGTTTCTTTTCACTTTTATGAACTGCACTATTTATAACGAGTACTCTTTCATTTTAGCAGGAAAAGGAGTTTTTTCAATATAAGCTTCGGGAATAATGCGATCAGCGGTTTCAATTACAACACACTTATTAATAGATGAATCAATTTTATCTTTATACGGTTCATGATACTTATCAAAATTCTTCTTTGGCAATTCATAATGGGAGGCAAAAGCTTTATAAAGATTTACGGCGACTTGAGAATCAAGACCATATGTAGCACTCATATTACGAAATTTATCGGTATCCATAAAAGCTTCAATGCATTTATAATCATAAATTATACACGATTCTCTATCTTTGTCGTTCTCCCAACCTTCGAGTATTTTCTTGGATTCGATCAAGAAGGTCCCTTTTAAACTCTTCTTTGTTGCGTGTAAATGATCCAGAACATGAAGTATCCAGCAAGGTCTTGTCTTGAAAAGAAAGTCTTGCATAGAAATTATCAATAATAACATTACCAGGAAGCTCATGAATGGGGCATTTGAGCATTAAAGACTTCAATCTCCCCCACGCTTGGGCAATACTCTCTCCATCATGAGGCCAAAAATTATATATGCGATTCCGATCCTTATGAATTTCACTTGGAGGATAGAACTTAGAATAAAACCGGGGCACAATATCATTCCATTCAAGAGAATCCCCATTATCCGAGTAATTTATACCAATGCGCCGCCTTACCGGACAGCGATAAGGAGAATAATTTCTTCCTCACTTCATCCATAGCAATACCTGCACATTTGAATAACCCGCATAATTCATGCAAAAACAGTAAATGATCACCGGGATGGACAGGTTCCATCCCCTTCATAGCGGTTATCCATAACATGTTCAATAATTTTCGTAGGTATTTTATATGGTATTACTTCCTCAACTGGCGCCTCATCCACTACCGTTGCAGTAGTAGTAGATTTCCCAAATAGAAAATGAAGAGAAGATCTCTCCATAATGACTTATAGTAGCAGACAGAAATAAAATCAGCACAACAGTAAAGGTTTTCCTTACCAATTCCACTTACCAATAGCGCTTCACTCCCCGGCAACGGCGCCAGGAAAATAGTCTTGATGACCCACAAGTATAGGGGGTGTATCGTAGTATCTTCGATAAGTAAGAATGTCGATCCCAACGAGGAGCGGAAGGTGTTGACAAGCGGTTTCGATGAAGGATTCACTTGTAAATGCTCACGAGACAAGTATTCGGGAGGTTTTGATGTAGCAGATGAAATAAAGTACGAGTAAGTAAAGTGCGAGAGAAACAATTGCAGCGAGTGGCCCAATCCTTTTTAGCACAAAGGACAAGCCGGTTTGTTTACTTATAATGACCAAACGTTCTCGAGGACACACGGGATTTTAGTCTAATGCTTTCGCTACATACGGCTAAATAATCTTCATTGTTATGATAAGTGTTGTGTGGGTGAACCTATGCTAATGTACCGCCCTTCCTAGGACTAAATACATACTTGTGATTATACCCCTTGCAAGCATCCGCAACTACAAGAAAGTAATTAAGAATAAATCTAACCACGGCCTTAAACTGCGAGATCCTGCAATCCCTCCTCGCATCGATATACCAACGGGGGTTTAGGTTTCGTCACTCCGGCAACCCCGCAATTGGCAAACGAATACAAGATGCATTCCCCTAGGCCCATAAATGGTGAAGTGTCATGTAGTCGACGTTCACATGACACCACTAGAAGAATAACACCACAACTTAAATATCACACCATTGAATATTACTCAACCATAGTTCACTACTAACATTTAGACTTCACCCATGTCCTCAAGAACTAAACGAACTACTCACGAGACATCATACGGAACATGATCAGAGGTGATATGATGATGAATAACAATCTGAACATAAACTTGGTTCAATGGTTTCACTCAATAGCATCAACAACAAGTATGAATAGATACGGGAGAGTTTCCCCTATCAAACAATCAAGATCAAACCCAAATTGCTACGGCGGTGACGAGGTGCTGCGGAGGAGATGGCGGTGATGATGGTGGAGATGATGATGATGGTGATGGAGATGATGTCCAGCTCGATGACGGTGACGATGGCGTCGATTTCCCCCTCCCGGAGGGAATTTCCCCGGCGGATTCCCGCCCGCCGGAGAGCTCTTTTCTCTCTCGGTGTTCTCCGCCCCGCGAGGCGGCTGTAACTCTTCGCGAGGTACCCCTTCGGCTTAGGTTTTCGGGACGAAGGATTTCGCGAAGAAAAGGAGGCGAAAGGGGTCGTGGGCCCCCCAGACCATAGGCCGGCGCGGCCAGGGCCTGGGCCGCGCCGCCCTAGGGTGTGGGCCCACCCTGGCTCCTCCTGGCTCCTCCTTCTGGCTTCCTTCGTCATCTTGAAAAATAGGATTTTTGGTATAATTTCCTTCCACAGTTGATCTTCCGAAATATTGCGTTCGACGGTGCTTTTTCCAGCGGAATCCCGGCTCCGGCGTTCGATCCTCCAATAATGATGAATCATGCAAAATAGATGAAATAACATAAGTATTGTGTCCCAATATGAAATATATCGATGAATAACAGCAAATTATGATATAAAATAGTGATGCAATTTGGACGTATCAGTGACTCAGGCTCGAGTTGATAGAGCACGTGAAAATAGATCAAGACGACACTCGCCAGAAGTCGACGATGAAGACATGTGTGGACTCCCTTGCTTTACCCGACGGGTTCGCAAAACTCGAGTTCCCTCTGGCATTAAGTTACCTGATAACTATAAAAAGTTCGATGGACTGCAAGATCCAGAGGACTGGTTAGTCGACTACCTGGAAGCAGTGAAGTTGATGGGCGGAACCAGAGCAACAGCCATGCAAAGCATCCAAATTCACCTCAGCGGAGCCGCAAGATCTTGGATGAAGAAAGGAGGATCCATCGACAGCTAGGAGAGTTTTGAGGACTTGTTCGTGAAAAACTTTCGTTCCACGTGCAAGAAACCTGCATCAATAGAGCAGCTAAGGGCCTGCAAACAGAAGTATGATGAATCAATGAGGATGTATATCTAGCGATGGAGCATCATAAAAAAATTCGGCAGAAAACGTATCCAACGAAAGAGCAATTGATGCATTTGTTGTTGGGATCCGAACAAGAGACTTAATCGAGGATTTGGGTAGATCCAACCCGAAAACAATAGCAGAGCTCATGGAGATAGCGAATCGCTGGGCAGATGGTGAAGATGATGTTCAAAACAAACGGCAAAGGTCACCCGAGGAGGATCGCAACAGAAACAACAATCAAAATAGGCGACGATACCGCCAATTCTCAGATTACGACGGTCCTGGCCAAGTGGCGGTTGGCTTCCGAGAAAATAGTGGAGGAAATCATCGAGATGATTATCAGAGAAGCAACGAGCAGCGTAATGATCATAGAGATGCGCCAAGCTCCAGCAGACAAAATAATCGACCAAGGTTTCCGAGGCCATACAACATATCACCCGAAGATCTTCTGAACGGGCCATGTCAGATGCATTTTTAGCTCGACAGTGAAGGGAAACGACAGTCAGGCCATCTTCAGAAGGACTGCCGAACCTTCCAAACTTTACATAGGTATGCGGAGCACACCAACGCACAAGCGGCAAACAGGGGGCATATACAGGGGCCAAGGAGTGAAATCCACCTGCCGCCACCACCCGCAATTACCAGCGCAAATCAACATCATCTGCAACTGGCGGCACCTCCATGCAATAATGGCGAGTTCATTGACACAACGGGAGCATTGTCGATGATCCAGAAAAGGCAGACCCTCGAATAGGGCTCAGAAGATAATCTCGCAACATGTGTACATGGCAGAAAAATCGCCTCCACCAACCATTGAGAATCTCAATTGGTCGGGACAAGCGATAGGATTCACCCAGGAGGATCATCCATCGCAAGTTCCTCGACCAGGGCAGTCAGCCATGATTCTACCAGCAGTAATCGCAGGATTCGAGGTCTCCCGCATATTCATAGATGGAGGCAGCAGTCTAAACCTCGTATACGCGGATACACTGCGGAAGATGAACATTTCCTTGGCGAACTTGATACCAACGGACACGCGTTTCCATGGTATTACATCTGAGAAGCCAAGTTACCCCTGGGAAAAATCTTGCTGGATGTACAATTCGGGACAAGAGAGAACTTCAGGAAAGAGAGGCTGGAAGACCCGCATATGCCAGATTCATGTCTGTGCCGCACTACACATATTTTCTGTGGAGAATCACTGGACCTAACGGCCCAATAACAGTCAAAGGATGTTTCGCCATGGCGGACAAATGCGACAAGGATTTCCATAAGCTGTCTGAAACCTTCGGGATGCAAGCAGAGTATGACGCGTCTAGGCTAACAACCAACTATGACGTGCTACCTGACAGAGGAAGGCCGCTAAAGGAGCAAACCTTCGACACCTCCAAGAACTCCAAGGAAGTACAGATCCACCCGACAGATCCCAAGAAGACAGCTATCGCAACAAACATGGATAGCGCATAGAAAGGAGCGCTCGTCGAGTTCCTCCGTGAGCGCTAGGAAATATTCGCATGGTGTCCAGCTGACATGCTAGGAGTATCCAGGGAACTTGCCGAGCACCCTCTCAATCTAGATCCAGAGCTAGACCAATTCGACAACCTTTGCGGCGTTTTTCCGAGCCAAACCGCAAAGCTATGCTATCTGAGATTTGTCGACTCAAAGAACCGAACTTCATCAAGGAACTACACACCGAGGCCACATGGGTCGCCAACCCAGTGCTGGTCCCGAAGAAAAAACACTGGCGTCCTTCGCATGTGCGTCGACTTCACGTGTCTCAATAAACATTGTCCAAAAGATCACTTTCCCCTCCCGAGGATCGATCAAATTATCAACTCCACGGCGGGTTGCGAACGTCTTTCCTTCCTAGACGCGTATTCTGGTTACAACCAGGTCCACTTAAAAGAAGAAGATGAAATCAAAACAGCTTTCATAACCCCTTATGGCGTGTTCTACTACAGAACAATGCCCTTCGGGTTGAAAAACGCGAGAGCCACCTATCAGAGGATGATGCAAAAGTGTCTCGCCACGCAGATTGGCAAGAACGTTCAAGTATCTATCGATGATGTCGTCATCACAACAAAGATAGGGTCATCCCTCATCGATGACCTGCGAGAAACCTTCGACAACCTTGACAAATTTCGACTCAAGCTGAACCCGACGAAATGTTCCTTTGGAGTTCCTGCGGGAGAACTCCTCGGATACTTAGTGTCAGCTAGAGGGATCGAGGCCAACCCGGAAAAGATACAAGCCATCGTGACGATGCGGAAACCAAAAAATCTCAAGGAAATACAGCAGTTAACTGGGCGAGTCGCAGCATTAAGCAGATTCGTCGCAAGGTTGGGAGAAAAAGCGATGCCTTTCTACGCGCTCATCAAGCAAGGGGAAAAGTTTGAGTGGAACGAAGAAGCAGATAAAGCCTTTGAACATCTCAAACGCACAATTTCGACACCACCAGTACTGCTGGCTTGAAAGGAAAAAAAGAACCTCTCCTGCTATACATCGTGGCCACACCTCAGGTGATCAGCACAGTCCTCGTGGTAGAGCGAGAAGAAGAAGGGAAGATCCATGGAGTTTAGCAGCCAGTTTATTTCATCAGCGAGGTGCTGTCACCATCTAAGCAGTGTTACCCGCATTATAAGAAACTAGCATATGGAGTATTCACGATAGCAAGAAAATTACGAAACTATTTTCGGCACACGCGATAATAGTAGTCAATGAGGCACCCTCTCGAACATTCTAAACAATCCAGAAGCCACGGGATGTGTCTCCCTTTGGGGAATCGAGCTTTCCCCTTGGGACATCACATATGAAAAAAGAAAGGCAATCAAGTCACAAATTCTGCCGGACTTTATCGCAGAGTGGATGGAACTTCAAAATACGGGACCCCCAGATTTATCGAGTACCTGGCACATGAATTTTGACGGGTCAAAGAGATTGGAAGGAGTAGGAGCAGGCATGGTACTTGTCTCACCTCAAGGCGTCAAGATGAAGTATATATTATAGATGACTTTCCCAAACGCGTCAAATAATGAGGCAGAATATGAAGCCTTAATCCACGGGATGAAGATGACAAAGGCGTGCGGTGCTACCCACTTAAAAATCTTCGGTGAATCACAGCTGGTGGCCCAGCAGGTGATGAACAAGTGTGAAGCAGTCAATGACAACATAATAGCATATAAGGACGTGTACAATGAACTCGAAAAAACCTTCGGCGGTTGCGAAGTAAACCACATCAGCAGACTCAGCAACGATGAAGATGACGTTTTGGCAAACATCGGCTCGCAATGCCTGCCGATCCCACCTAGTGTTTTTTGGGAAGAAATCAGCGAAAGATCAACCAAGGCGAAGAAGGCACCAAAGCAGCCGAAGAAAAAAAGAAAAGGCCAAGAAAGACTCGGGGGCTCCAGCAGCTCAAGAACAAATACATCAGATGATGAGGAAGAACCAGATGAAGTCATGATGATTGAAATTCTGTGGATGCAGGTGTATGTGGCATATATCACGAGAAAGGAAATACCTCAAGATCCGGTCGAAGCAAGGCGGGATATTCGACGATCCAAAGCCTTCACCGTGGTCAAAAGAGCATTATACAAATAAAGCATCTCAGGAGTATTGCAGAGGTGCGTCACACCCGAAGAAGGGCGAATCATACTCAAGGATATACACAAGGGAATATGTGGCCACCACGCAAGCAGCCGAGCAATAGCAGCAAAGCTTTTCGGGCAGGATTTTATTGGCTATCTGCAATAGAGGATGCAAAGGAAATCGTGTGCACCTGTGAAGCCTATCAGATGTTTGCATCTAAACCCCACTCAACAGCAGCAGAATTAATGCCTATACCATTGGCGTGGCCTTTCGCGCAATGGGGCTTAGACATGGTCGGGAAGTTGCATAAGTCCTGGCCTGGAGGACACGTATATTTGCTGGTAGCTATCGACAAATTTACAAAGTGGATTGCAGCAATACCAGTAACGTTGTCAGACACATCATCAGTGGTGAACTTCATCAAGGGAATAGTTTTTCGATTTGGTGTCCCTAATAGCATAGTTACGGACAATGGCAGCAACTTTACTTCTCGAGAATTTAAAGAGTACTGCGAAGGCGTGGGCATTAAACTACAGTTTGCATCGGTAGCGCACCCACAAGCCAACGGCCAAGTCGAAAAAGCAAACGACATTATTTGCAACATCATCAAGAAGTGATTGCTGACACCACTAGAGAAAGCACGACACACTTGGGTTGATGAGTTACCCAATATGTTATGGAGCATACGAACAACACCCAACACAGCGACTCAAGAAACTCCGTTTTTTCTGGTTCACGAAGCTGAGGCGATGCTCCCGATAGAAATAGAGCATAATTCTCCCAGAGTCGCATAATACGATGAAGAAATCTCGAGAAAGGTGCTAGAAGATGATGTGAACTCACTCAACGAAGCCAGAGACGAGGTACTATCGAGAGTAACCACGTATCAACAAAATCTCAAAACTATCATAGTCGACGTCTGCGGCCCAGGTCGTTCGAAGTTGGCAATCTTGTACTTCGACTCAAGCAAGATAGCCATGAAAAATTCGAGTCTCCATGGGTAGGGCCGTACATAGTTACTGGAGTAATTCCAGGAGGAGCATATAGGCTGAAGGACAAGAAGACAGGCAAAGACGAGCCAAACCCGTGGAACATGGCGCAGCTACGACGTTTCTACGCCTAGAATGACGTCCGTATAGTACAATCCATATAAACATACATTGTATCTGAAGAGCTCGCAAGTTTTCAGACGCACTATTTTCCTTTTAGGGTACCGAGTGGGGCTGAAAGGTTTTTAATGAGGTGGGCTTGCGATGCTGCAAAATAGCATGGTTGAAATAAAAAATAGTGATGAAAAATACCTCTCTTTTTTTTCTTGAGCAACGCTCGGGGGGCTTGAACCCGACAAAATTACAATATATTCGACTCCAACGCACTCGCCAATATACACGCCTTGGTTACACATAAACCTCGCGAACAATAAAGATAATTATGCCTACCGAGATACTCTGGGGCTCAAGGAAAAAATAATATAAAAATTTGCCTTGGCTTTACACAAGTCTCGCAATGATAAGTTACAATATACACGACTTATAAATATATGCAATTTTGTGGTTCAGTTCATACCAAACGCGTCTGAGAAAAGAAAAATAATTTCTACACAAGTCTATCTATGGTTATGTTCTCCCTTGCGGCACGAACAATTTATGTCGAATCATCATACCGGAACTCCTTGAAGAAATTGGCGTCCAGTCGAAGAAGTTCATCAATCATTTTTTCGGCTACGGGAGACACAACTGCACTATGTTTATCAACATTTATCCTCCTCTTCGACGTCTTGCGGTAAAAGGTGTCGATAATATTACTAAAGTCCAACTTCGAGTGACAGACCTTCAACCAAATCAGGGTGAACTTAGCGTCAGCCATCATCTGAGCCTTCGTAAAGTCATGGATGCTCCTTGAGTCTCTGATTTGCTCATAAGCTTGGTAAGGTTTTCTGGCTGAGGGTTTCGAGAAAACATAGCATTGTACACCATGGCCAGAGTACTGCCGAAGAAGTCACGGAATTCTCTAATTTGGGCGGCTTGGTCCTGAAATTGAACAATACGACGAGTGCGTTCTTCATTTGCCCAGAAATCAATGTTATTCTGTCTAGCAAGTTGAAGAAGGACTTCAACTCGAGAATTCACCCGTTGCTCTTCGGCGGCGGCATCCAGAAACGAGCCTACAAGCAACACAAGGAGCAATAAAGCGTGATAAAAGTACTCGAAGAACATAAAAATAGCGGCAAGATAAAAGTCGCATACCCGCCATATCTTGACTTGAATCAGTCATCAAATCAAGCATATAACTTCGCGCTGAGCAGCTTGAGAAGCATTGGCAGTCGCAGATTCCTTCAGTTCAAGAGCCTCCTGCGCTTGTCGAAGTGCAGTTTGTTCATGATCCAAAGACTTATGAGATTGGTCCATAACTATCACAGCCTGTTTCTTCATTGCTTGGAGTTGTTGTCGAAGATCGGCAATTCTTGGTGTAATGAATCAGCACACGAGGAATCATCTAGGAAAACACCGCCAGGAGCTCTTGCAGAATGAGAAGTGGCGGGTGCAGCGTTGGAATGTCCGGCACTCTCGGTATAGTTATCAAAAACCAACTGGAATAAAAGGTTGACATCAATCATTCGGCAAAATAACGTTTTTCATTGATAGTCTGTACATTTACATAAAGAGGATCCTTGCAAAATACGGTTCAGCGAGCCCCTACAAATCATCGGGAGCAACAAAAAGATGGCGCTAGCTACAAAAGGGAAAATAAACAAGAAACACCACTTGGTCTACTTGACCTCCGTCCGCGTAGTGCTAGCAGAAGCAGTGGACGTCGGGTCAAGGAAGGCAATGAGCTTCTTCGAATGAGGCTTGGCATCCTTCACCAGAGCCTTCCACTTCTCCTTGGTGATGCGCTTGGGAGTGCCAGCTTTCACCCAGTCGACTTCTTGGCCGCTGGCACCAACCAAGGCGATGGTCCCTTCGACTCCAATCGTCAGGCTAGCCTGACGATAAGCCAAAGCAGTATCCTCCTTTGCTAGGAAGTGTTGGGTGAGCTGGGAGAAGATCTCCGGCTGCATGTCCTTAGGGAAGAAGTGGGGGAAGATGCGCTTCAGCACGGCCCGTGCGGAAGAAATGTTGGTGCGTGCCAAGTCGCGGTTCATTTCAAGAATAGCGAGAGCGTCAAGAAGACAATCTTCGGATTCCTGGTTTAAAGTGTATTGCTCACCCATCCGCCCTGCTGGAGAAAACCACGAGTTCGTCAACATCATAGACAAACAAACACAAGCAGAAGCACAAGGCAAAAGAAAGAACGACTTACTTGTAATTCTTCGGTTTTGCGTCTCGAAGCGCTCCACTATGACGTTTTCGCGCTCAATTTGTTGGGCCTCCCTGTTGCTCAAGGTGTCCTCAACGGTCTTGAGCCTCTGGCGGAGACTTTCGACAGCAGCGGCTTCTTTCTCGGCTTTCTTGCGAGTCGTTTCGTTGTCTTTAAGTTTGGCCTCCAGCGCATCGGCACGTTATTCGGCATAGCGGAGTGCCTCTGAAAAGAAGAAATTAGAAGGCAAAGATTCCTCGTCAGAAGGCAAAGAATCCTTTGGCAAGTATGAAATATACTAGGAACAATTCAGTGTTACCTCTCAAAGTAGCAGCTTCATCACGGAACCCAAGAAATTGGGAGCCCAGGTGGATTAGATCCTTCATTAAGGGCTGCACAAATTTTTTGACAAGATAGAAAAATATCGTCAGAAGAGAAAAACATGACAAGCAAAAGAGGTCGTGAGTAGGAAAAAAGGGAACTTACATCTTCCAGGAAGGGAGTCGACGTACTCCCTACAACAACCTCTTGAGTGCTACCAGCCCCGGTTCTAGCTTTCTTCGTTGGAGGCGCTCGGGGGCTGGGCACGGGGAGTTGGTGCTGTTGGGCTATGTTCTGGGGGAGACGAAGTTTCCGCAGCAGTACGGTTTTCTTCATAAATAACCAAAGTATTGGATGTGCTCATAGGAGCTATTCCATGAGCTGCGGGTTCCTCTTCCTCTGCCCCCTTCAGTAGACCAGTCAATATAGCAGCGGAGCAAAATATGAGAGTACCGAAAGAAATAAAAAAATAGGCGAAGAAAAAAAAGAGCAACTTACGAGCTGATAGCGCCAGCATCGACGAAGGGGTCGAAGGCGCCTTCTTCCTCCGGGGAAGATTCTTCGGCAGTTGTTTCGGCAATCTTGGATGCGCCGGAATCTTTCACATTGTCTCTTTTCCTCTTGGGCCCATCCGGAGAAGTGGCAGGAGGAGGAGAGATGGAGTGGGCGGAATCAGAGTGTTTCTCTGACTCCGTTTCTTTTTCAGAGGAACCCACGGATTTTTGCAACTCCACGGCTTCACTCTCAAGAAGAGAAGATTCCTGCGAATCGTCAGTAACAACGACTCGCCCTTCTACCTCTCCACCTTCAGATAGTGGGGGAAGAGAAGAAATAACTTGGTGATTCTGCAAGGCGTAAAACAAAAGAAAAGACAAAAAATAAGTACGCAAGGAAATCAATAGCAATCTAAAAAATAGAGAACTTGACCCGAAAGAAAATACTTACTTCGGGAAGAGCGTGGCTAGCGTTGTACGGCTCCAGGCGACAGGATGAAGGGACTTCGTGTTTTTTGCTCAAAGAGCTAAAACGTCGAACGAGCTTCTCCAAGTCCTTCACAGAAAGATCTTTGGACAAACGGTCGACATCCTTCGCTCCTGAGTACATCCAAATAGGGTTTTTGCAAGCCTGTAGGGGCTGCACTCGAATTCTAAGGAAGTAGGCGATTATTTTCACACCCGAGAGTTCTTCTCCGTCGGTGTTTTGGAGTTGATGGATGCGGGTTATCAGGGCTTCAGTGGCCACTTTTTCTTCGACAGTGGCCTCTGTGTACCAGGATCTGCGCCTCTGAATTTCCTCGGCAGGGTCAAACGGCGCAATGCCATACTGCTGGGAGAGGGAAGACTCGTCCTGGATGTACAACCATTTTTTGCGCCAACCTTGGACAAAGTCGGGTAATTTCACGTCGAAATAATCAACGTCGGGACCGACGCATATACAAACGCCACCTACATTGTAGATGACATTCCTAGATTTGTTGCGCCAGAGATAGAAGATGCGTTTCCACAAGCCCCAATGAGAATGGATGCCGAGGAAACACTCGCAAAGAGTGATAAAAATAGAAATATGGAGAAGAGAATTTGGGGTCAGCTGATGCAACTGGATCCCATAGATGAAAAGAAGGCCACGAAGAAACTCGTGGATAGGGACGGCAAGGCCGCGGACAAGGAAGTCAACAAAGGTTACCTGAAATCCGATAGGAGGATGAGGGACGCTTCCATCTTCGGGCATCTGCAGGGCCTCCTTTTTCTTCAGCAGGCCCAGTTTCTTTGGTGTTTTCTGGTCTTGGACGGAGATCTTTGAGCGCTCCCATCCCGAAATCCTGGCTTTCTCTGCAAGCTCGTCGGTGCCCGGAGCCTTGTTCTTGCATAGCTTCGTGCGCGGAGCCATGGGGAGTAGATTGGTGGAAAAAACAGGAGGAAAGAGGGTAGATGCGTGAGGAGCTCGAAGGATGGCAATGGCGGAGAGAGAGAGACAGAGAGAGAGAGAGAGAGTAGATGTGCAGTGCGGCGAAGGGGACGAATGAGGACGACACGGCGAATTTATAGAGAGAAGATGATTCGCCAAGCCGTTGGATGAAAAAGGGGAGTATTTCCAGCCCTACGCGTGTCCAAAGGGTAAAAAGATCTTATCATTCTTAAATTACTGGACGGAAGTTACTGCGCGCGTGCCACAAATTATGGAGGACGTGTGTCCCCCACTTGCGCGACGTGTCGATGGAGCAGAATTTTGGGCCCACAAACCAGTGAGGTGACAGGAGTCGTGGCTTTCCAAGGTAGGAATCGTGGCTATCATCAGCAGCGACGTCATTCAAGTAAGCTTTGCGTGGTTTAACTAAATATAGTGACATCAAAACTTCGAGTCCTAAAAAAGAGAAATTTTTGGAGCCTCTGATCAAATGCAAGCATCTGTTCATATGCTCGGGGGCTACTCTTATCAGAAGTATTGTTTATACTTCTGATAAGAGGACAAATCGAAAGACAAAAATATAGGGTTGGTCAAAATAGCAAAAGCTAAGCCTACAGCCAAGTGCAAACACTCGACTGTAGCCTCGGGGGCTACTCCCATCGGGAGCGCTGGTCGCGCACCCGATGAAATATGGGAAGAAAAAAACAAGAGGATGACAAGACAAAAAATAGAAATGCATACGAGAAATTATCGTCGTACATCTTCGAGTTACACATAACTCGTCATGTACTCCCATCGGGAGATCAAGATATTATCATTAAAACAACTCAGAG
The DNA here is from genome assembly GCF_022539505.1 of Lolium rigidum. Lineage (NCBI taxonomy): Eukaryota > Viridiplantae > Streptophyta > Magnoliopsida > Poales > Poaceae > Lolium > Lolium rigidum. The sequence continues at coordinate 310,684,411 of NC_061510.1, read as the reverse complement.
AAATTGGCAATTCCAGCAGCCGACAAAGGCACACGACAATATATTCTCAGAGCGCGTCCGCCACGGTAAAAACTCTGGATGCCGTAATATTTTACGAAGGTAAGTCCCCAGGATCCGTCCTGTGTGGCGTGGTATCGCATCTGAATGCGCTCTACTACTTTATCCGTGTCAACAGACACGAAGAAAAATCCTAGCGGTGCGTTAGGTACTCGATAAAATATAACTGGAATTCGGTTCATGGTAAGTCCTTAAGCGGCGCATGTCGAATTACGTCAGTATCCCGAGGTCGAGTCCAGGGACTCGACCTTGAAGTAGGTTTTTGCGGGTTTTCCACGAGAGCAGTTAACTGGTACCTGATCCGTCAGATGAACCAGCCCCATCTACCATTATCCCTGTACAAATTATAAACACCTTGAGCAAAATATTATGGTAATCCAAAAAAATTATGAATCTATGGATTGATTCTACGACGGAGATTTTACTCGATTCTACGGTTCAAGAAAAATCTCGGGGGCTACTGACATAGGCATCCCGAATGGGCCTGTCGAATAAGGTACCCGAGGATATTTGGAGGCCCACGACCCGAACCTTTCAAGGCCCAGAGACCCAGCAAACGTCGATATGGAAGATAGAGTTAGATTAGGAGTTAAGAGTCATGTAATTGTACGGGAAAGACTCAGATAGTCTCCCGGAGTTTGTAACTTGTATGGAAAGAGATCCATCGGCTCTCCCTCCTATATAAAGGGGAGCCGAGGGCGAAGAATCATCGAATCTATTGTCAACACACACCCTAGTTTTTCATAGTCCAGCACCTTTTCGGCTGAACCTTCGAGATTTACTTGCCCTCTACTTTCCGCGAAACCCTAAGTCTACAATCTGTAGGCATTGACAAGTTAATCCCTTATCAGCTGACCTGCCCCAATTCTGTGGCCTTTGGGCCATGGAGGCGGGGTGGATGTCGGTCCCCGTCGGCGGGAGGGCTCCGTTTTTTCGGTTTTAGGGTTAAGGTTTCGTGTGGCGGCACTCAGGTGGTGGTGGCGGTGTATTCTACAATAAAGTCTTCCTGACTTCGGCCTCATCTCGACGGTGACATCGAGAAGCTTGTGGGAGTGGTGTGGTTCTCGAAGACTTCTTCTGGCTGGGGGATCTTTGGATCTCCATGGAGCTTCATCGGTGGTTATTCATTCTTCTTCGTCTTTGTGACGGATGTGGTCTTCTTAACCCGTTCGACGATTTCCCGTCCACAACCAACAATTTCAAGCCGACTCAGAGAGGAGCGGCAGCGGCAGCACGCCGTCGACACTGTCTCGAGGTTGAAGGCAAAGGGCATCTCAAAAATTTCATTGCAACTTTCATTTTAGTTTGGGTGTTTTGTACTCTTCGATGTTTCTCTTAATACCAAGGTTCTATTCGCAAAAAACACGACATGTCCAAGACGACATCCATTTGTGAGATGGAGAGAGTGATGCCTTGGAGCATCTACAATATATAGTGTTGCATGTTTTTTTAAATGACATGAATATGTAAGAGAATGTTAGACGTCTCTCATACTAAATATATCTTCAACGCAAGAACATAGACGAAACAAACATGGTACACCTTCTAAGTGAACGCAGGAGGAGCGGAGTGCAACCTGCCTCTAAATTAGAGCTCCAAGAGAAGCAACTATAAATTAAAATGAAATGAATCTAACGCACAACATGACATTGACGAGAGGATTACATGAGATATTCAGAAAAATAATCAATGAAGACCTTTATTTAAATAGTAATCTTTTAGGAAACCCTCTTATAAGAAAGTTTAGCTTATCTGCTCCTGAACGCATTTGCTTCTACATAAATAGTAAAAAATGAAACAATACAAAAAAAACTAAAACATCTGAAATTTTTGTAGGATGAACATTAGCATGTGTTCTAAATGCATATTAAAGTTTCCATGAATAGACATATGTAGTGGTCTATGCAAGAAAAAATATTAGTGGTGTAAAAAAATAAAATTTGAATGCTCTAAAGAGCACCTTTTTTCATAGACCACCACACACCTGATCTCTGTGACAAAAATGTTGCATGAAGTTAGAACACATTCTCATGTTTATTGTCAATAAAATCAGATTGATATTGTTTCTTATTTTCTTTACTATTTTATTTTGATTTTTTCATTAGAGCTCGACCATATGAGCTTGGGGTTCACATGTGAATTTTCATCTCATAAGATTAAACTGACTTGTGAAAGTGAAACATCCTAAACTGGTCAGGCTCATAAAACCCAAAAGCCTTTTTTGTGATGATAATGCCAAAAATATCTTGAGTTTGCTTATATCTTATTTTTCCTTTTCCTTATGTTGGTCTACAGGATTTTTGGGTTTTTCTTCCCCTACCCATGATCTTAGCACCTAGTTCAGTTGAAACTATAGATTCATTAAATAGCAACAATGATTGAGCATCAAGCTAAAACATAGACAATGCTTCAATCAAGAACCAATTAATAATTAACCATTTATTACTAGTGTAATGGCTCGACAAAATTAAGAGATATAACATGTAACCCTGGCTTTAAAATTCAGATGGTCATATGGGTTTTTTCCTAAAAAAAATTAAAGAGGGGTGCCAAAAGACAAGCCAGGGTTGATGTGGAGAGCCTAGCTACATGTTAAGTTTCTTTAGGAACCTAGCCTATTATACTCCAGGTGGATTCGTTGAAGTAAACTTTGTTTTATTAGATTCCCTTGGGTCAATACATTTGACTTTCAATAAACTGTTGCAATGTAAGATTTGCTAGCTTGGTCCATCAACAACTGTATAATATGGACATAAAGAGCCTCTCCACAATGCAACATGCCTCAATGTATTCTAGGTGGATTTTTATCCTACCATATTTAACTGTGGCTTGTTCAACATGTTAGATAATTTTTCCGTTTCTTGCAGAAAATTTCTACCACATTCTTGAATCTTAAGGAATGAATTTATGTTCTTTGGAATACCTAGGAATCAAATCTCCAATCGGAGTATCATCTAGTTTGTAATGTCATACTGACCCACCAAAATGGTAGGTCACATGCATGTCATGATATTTTTTTAGCGGGTCAGTATTACTATGGACCAGCAATTAGTCCACGGCCTATTTATGCGCCCACATACAGTACCCACTCAGGATGCCAATTTGATTTATGTCTGGTGCAGAAAAGAATTAATGCAAAATATGCTCAATGTAACATAGAGATGTCTTCAGTCAAAGATACAAGCATGATAATGAATCTAGGAGCTTAAACGAGTCATGCATGGTATGCCAATTCGAGTGGTAACTAGCCTGAGATGGTCTAAGAGACGTACTATGTGCAACGGAGGACAGCCACACAACCAATATATGCCGTAGTGGTACGCATCATCATCGCTTGTTTGAACACTTTTCATGCACTTATAAGATGGTCCACAAGAAAGCAGGACCAGTAGCATATAACGGCACCAGTTCTCCAGACAGGGTGTCTTGATGCAAGAACACATTTCTACCTTTCTGGCCAGTTTGACACGGTGAGGTCCCTCTCTCGATAGCTAGATGCTAGCAACCTTTCTGCCCCTAAGGAAGCTGAAACAGTGAAACTACTGGTGCTTACTTTCACCACGTCTAAGGGCATCTCCAGCGGCGCGACGCATTTCGGACACCCAAAATGTCCGCGGGCGTCCGTTTGCGTCGCGAGGGGGACGCGGAAATGGTCGCGTGTCCGTTTGCGTCTGGGGCTGGCTCCAGCGGGGCGACTCATTTTGGGCGCAGGCCAGAATTCAAAAAATAGAAGCACGCATATACTTTTGTACCAAATTTACAGCCGCATTTTGAGGGCTGAAACAGTTCACCCCACTTTGCATATCGGACCGCGCAAAGTGGAGACCAAAAGGGGCACAACAAGGCCTCGTGCAAGCAATAAAAATGTCCAAAAGGAGGCCAAGGTGCCGGGCGCATGGCGCCGGCGATCGGCGTCTCGCGCGCGGATTTCGGCGCGCCTCTTCATGAACCAGGCCCCGGTGTCGTCGTCGACGCTGCTCAAGCTCGGCTAGCATGATCCTAGTGTCCTCCGCAAGGATCTTGGCCTTGGCGTCCATCCTCCTAGCCTCGGCGTCAAGCAATTTGGCCTCGGCGTCCGCCTTTTGGACCTCAATTACCTCTTTGGCGAGGTTGTGATAGATGGCAGCTGCGGCCTCTTTTTCCGCACGCCTCTTCTCGTCCCTAGCAGCCATGGCGGCATGATTGTCGGCCATCATCTTCTCCATGCTCTGCGTGAACGCAAGGGCCTCGCGCCTCCCGCCGTAGATCGGCCTTGGTAGCCTTGTGGCCTCGTGGACGAGGTAGAAGGGCTGGACGGCCTTGATCGTCGTCCTCGGCGTCGAGGTTGATCGCTGTCCCATTCCTCACAGCTTCTAGGTAGGCCGCATAGCTTGTCATCCACTTGTTGGCGTTCTTGAGCACGTCCCAGCAATGGACCATATGGAAGCCCTTCTTGTGCGTCGCCCTGAACTTCTCCAAGGCGCGGGATACACGGCGAACGCACACATCGAGAGAGCTCACGTACCGGGTCGTCCATCGTCGGGGCAGCCGGCGCCATTTCGTCGAACAGGGTGCGGGGCTGTGGCATGCTCTCCTCCGGCAGCTGGCGCGTCTTCTGTGTCGCGCCCGAGCTGGAGTCACCGCTTCTAGGAGTCCGGTTGAGGTCGGGAACAGCCGCCCCGTTGAATCGCTCCGCCGCCCGGTCAACTCCACCGGCGGCAGGCCGGACGCGAACCGCGACGCCGGGTGGCCCCGCAAGGGAGCGGGAGTTCCAGGACGCAGCGCGGGAACTTACCGAGCCGACCGACGAGGACGGAGGAGCGACGCCGGCGATCCCCTCTCTTGACGAGCATGTAGCCCTCCGCCAAGGTCGGATGGAGGGCTACTTGCGCGACGCCGGCTTTGATCCGCATCCGCCACGCCCGCCGGTTGGCGGCCGCGGAAATCTTCATCTTCTGGTTCCTCGCGCCGGCAGCCGATGTTTCGCGGCCTCGATCGCTTCTCCTCCGGGAGAGCACCTTCTTTGCAGCCTTGGCCTTCGTCTCCGGCCGCCGCCGTGCCGGCCCGCGTTGCTTCCGGCGGACCCTCCATTGTGGCTACGGTCGTGGCTACGGGGAGTGTGGGGCGGCGGCGGGTGCGGCGGCGAGGGTTTGATCCGCATCCATGGCGGTGGCCGCGGCGGTGAGGACGTCCATCGCTCTCGGAATGTTTCGCTCTCGGAATGTTTCGCTTCGGAATGTTTCGCGCCGGTCTAGTTTGCTTTTTCGCGCGGGGAATGGCCGCTGGCGGGAATTATATCGGCCTCGCTGCCACCGACGCGCGGGTCCTACGTCTTTTCGGCGGTCACTCGGCGCGACCGCCAGCGCCCGCGGAGACGCAAACCTGCCCCATATTTGGGCCAGGTTTGCGTCTCCGCGGACGGGCCGGTCACTTTGCGTCGCCCCGCTGGAGCAGGGCCCAGACGCATTTCCGGTCACGGCGGACGAAAACGGTCGCTCAGCGACCATTTGCGTCGCGCCGCTGGAGATGCCCTAAGGGATTGAGAAACAAATAGCACAAAACGATGCTGGAACAAGTAAAAGAACAAGAACTACTATTCTTTGTTGCTTGAATATTAATATCTTCATCACTTTACAATATTTTTTTACTTAACCTGAAATTGCAGTATTGGAAGTGTGTAGTTTCAGCGACATGTAAATAAATTTTAGCCTAGAGGTTACCTAGGTGTATTAAGTGATCGGCTATGGAGATGGTTGGGTGTTTTTTTAGATAAAAGGCATTTTCTACCTGACTTTAAGTTAATAAATCCCTTAGGTTCACAAGGTTCATACATACTGTTAGAGATATATTTGGTATACGTATGGTTTAGGTAGTCTTGGATAGAGATAGATCTTGTGTCTTGTCTTGCACTTCAAGCTGATCCCTGTACGCCTATATATACTCGCCCATGAGGCTCAATAATACATCCATCATACTCCGCCAATCTCTCTCCCTCTCTATCCTTCTACATGGTATCAGAGCGGCACGCTCCTTGACCTAGCCGCCGCCCAAGCTTCCGCGCCGCGCCGCCCCCGGGGAGGTCGATCTCCATGATCTACTCCGGGGGCCGCGCAATCCGTATGAGGGCTCGTTCGCCGATCCGTTGATCCGCTGCCATCGAGTCTTTTTTTTCCAATCTGTAGATTGGTTTTCTTCTTGCTCCGCCGGTCGCTCGACCGGCGTTTTCTTTTTTGGTTTACCGATCATAGATCGGATTGAGTCGCCCATCGCCGTCGTCCACTTGCGCCTCAACTCCGACAACGGCATCGACCTGCACCGGCCATCAACCGCACGGCACAGCCGCACGCGCCGCACACGGGGCGCCCCTACGTGCATCGCAACAGGCTGTTCTTGCTCGCGCGGTCTCCATCGCCTGTCCGTCTTCGTCGCCATCGACCGGGACTTCATCGACAACGCCGCCATCGACTCTGATCTGCGCGTCGTCCACGCCATGGCGCGTCTCGTGCCGCCGTCGGTCAGATCCGTCAGGCAGCCGGTGCCACGACCCGGCCGACCGGCCTCAGCCCCGGACGGGCCGGCGCCACGGCCGGCAGACCGGCCACCTCACCGGATTACCCGGCGCTACAGCCGGCCGGACCGGCTTCCAGACCGGGTTGGACCGACCAAACCGGACCCAGAACCCGTGCCTACCGGGACGCCATCCAGGGGCTTCCGCCCAGTCACCCGGCGCCCAGGCCGGCAGACCGGGCTCCAGGCCGGTTGGACCGGCGCCCCCGCTGGTCAGACCGGGCCCCAAGCCGGTTGGACCGGCGCCCGTGCCGGCCGTACCGGACCCCGAGCCGACCGTCCGGCCGTGCATCCGGCAGAGACAGCGTCCGGCTTCAGCAGCCGCCATCGACTCCGATCTGCGCATCGTCCACGCCATGGCGCGTATCGTGCCGCCGTCGGTCTGATCAACCGACCCCGCACACGTCAACGCCAAGCACGTCCCCGAGCACGCGCCTACCACCGATCGAGCATCGGGTTGCCGCTGCGTCGCCCCTTCGGGTCGCAGCGCCGCCGCCTTTGGTCCACGCTGCTAGCCACCGACGCGCCTTCTGAGGCGCGTACGACGCCGGTGGCGTCCCCGCCGCTGCACCGACTCGCGCCCTGCAGCCTACGCCGGCCCTCGAGCCGTGGCGTCGCCGCACGCGGTCACCTTCGCCGTCCCCCGCGCATCGACGTCCGAGGCCACCACAGCGCCGCCCCTTCGGCGCGGGTCGCCGCCGTCCGCGCATGGTCTTAATCACGCCGCTGGGTCTTCCTCGCCTACTTCGTGTACCGCCGCCGTGCCCCCACCCCAGGTCGCCGCTGGGCTCGCCAACCGCTTCAGGTCGCGATGCGCTCGCCGACCACCGCAACGCCCGTCTAGGCGTCCAGCATGACCACCCCTGGTCACCACTAGGTTAGCCGCCTTCTACGTCTCCAACCGTCTCGACTTCGTCACCCGTGTCATCGCCTCGTCCCCGTCTACACCACCTGCTACTCTACTCCGAGAACCGCGGGCAGCGTCGGCATCTCTCCGTCGATCTGCGACCGCGACGCTTCCGGAGGCCTCCTCTCGCTAGTCCCTCTCGACATGGCGACAAGTTCATGATGGTCCCTGCCCTCGCATGCCCGCATGCGGCAACACCGGAAGTGCCTTCGTCCCCGACACGTTCCCGAGTATGGCAAACTCGCGCCGGACGTCTCGTCTTCATCGGCTTCGACAACGTCTTCTTCGGCATCGCCTCTACGATCGCCTCGACCGCGTCACCGACTTCTTCTATGTGTACTCGGTTCTGGCAAAACCGAAGTATGCCTTCGTCCCCGACGTGCGCCTGGTTCTGGCAAAACTAGGGCCGCACCTCGTCCTCGATGGCTCGGACTGCATCGACTTCGGCATCGACAACCTCCACGACTGCCTCGACGCGTCTCCGTCACTCTCCTCACGCACTACGCGCTTGCGGCTACATCGATACCGGCACCCGCCCACGACATCGACCACGGAAATTCCTCGCGCGGCTCCCTCGACCAAGGCTGCAGCACCCACGCTCTCGGCTACCTCGACATCGGCATAAAGGGCTACCACTCGCTTGCGCCTCACCAGCCTCCTCTCCGGCCCAAGCTGCCGCGACGCAACTCCGTCCACGACGCTCCCGCTACGACCGCGGGGAGTGTCGGCCTTCCGGGTCCACTTCGGTTTATCTCTGGTCCGACCGTCCGCGACGCTATCGTTGTTCACGTCACTACCGCTACGATCATGGGGGAGTGTTAGAGATATATTTGGTATACGTACGGTTTAGGTAGTCTAGGATAGAGATAGATCTTGTGTCTTGTCTTGCACTCCAAGATGATCCCTGTACGTCTATATATACTCGCCCATGAGGCTCAATAATACATCCATCATATTCCGTCAATCTCTCTCCCTCTCTATCCTTCTACACATACCGCTGCTACAGCAGCCATCAAAAGGGCAACACATTATCGCAAAAAAAAAATGGCAACACTTGGAAAAAGGAAAGCTAGCCTAGAAATATGAACCAAGGATATGGTTGGGTGTTGATCCAAAAGGGCTAGAAATATGATTGTGTTTACAAACATCCGGCCAGTTAATGAATATAGGCAATGGCATAAAACAAGTATTACTCCATATAAACTAAATTTAGAAGAAAAAACTATTAATTACATCATGCACACGCACACATATTAGTTATCAGTAAAACTCAACCACCTATGAGCCCTCTCAGCCATTTTAGATCCTAAACCGTCGGATCTGGCTTCCGAGCGTCCCAGATTTTCCCGTCGTTCCACCTAGCTTCGCTGTTTCTTTTCACCGCTAGCAACGGACCAGCCCGGCATAAGAGGGCTGCTACTCCACAAATGGACCTAGGCGTTTTCTCATCAACCGGGCCGGCCCGCAGTGTGAACTGCCCGGGGGCCTCCATTTCAGCGCAGTTATCTTTGTATTTTTTTTTTCTGTGCTATCCCGACCCCCTCATTGCCGATCTATCTTCCCCGGAAAGAAAAACTAAATCCTGCCGATCTCTCTTCTCCGTTCTCGGCAGCGACGTGGACGGAGACGAGCACGTACGGTGCGCATTGTGGAGCTGTAAGAGGATGGATCAATAGCTGGAGGACCCAAAGGAGGAGGACGAGGCGGCGGCTTGTTGGTGCAAGACGGGGAGGCGGCACCTCACCGGCGCTAGAGGATGAGATGAGGGCGACTGCTGGGCTAGCATGCTCGACGACCGCAAGCAACGGTCCAAACCGCTCTGATGTAAGTCACTTCTCTCCGGTCCTTCTTGTCCGTGCCTTTGTAGGAGAATTGTAGTTTCAGGGGCGAGGATCCCAGGTAGGACGAACAGGAGATGGAGCACGATGCACGCTGCACGGTGCACACCGCAGCTCCGTGGTTCCAGAGGTGAGCGAACATGTCTTGCGGCAGCAGTTCCACTACCTTTGGACTTTGCCACTTTGGTAGTCTGGCTTATATCGCCTTCTTAGTTCTTACCACCCACGCTCTTCCACCACGCGCATCCACTTCAGGAGCATGTGTTGTAGGCTTGTAGCTGATCTCTTTGCTAATTGCTGCTCCTTTTTTTTCTGCTGGGTTTGTATCTGGTACAAATTGTAAAAGTTTATTCTTTTGTGCCTGAGCGCCTGAGCCGAGGACGCTGATATGTTAGTAGTTCGTGCTTTGTGGATATTCTCATCTAATAAGGATCTTCCATGTAATTCAACCATAGTGAAGAATAATCAATACCTTTGATATTGCCACATCTTTCTCGGTATTCATTTAGTCTCACGGATTGGCGTGCACAGGTTGAAGCGATGGCATTGGCAGGTACTATATTTCTGCAACTGAAACTATAGCTACATATGAACAAATTGGTGCATAGTATATGGATCCCCAGGAATCCTACATTTGCTTCGAGAACTCGACACAACTTTTCCTTTTCCTTTTAAAGTAATATTAGTTCGTTGATTTGATATGTTCTGGGTTGCTACTTTAAACATGGAGAAAAAAATGAACTTCAAATTCTTCTGGCTATTGTCTTCATTATGTGATCTCATTCTTTTCAACATAAATTCGTTGTGCTGCATTGCATTTTCGTTTCAAATCCCTTTCTATAATATGTTGGCAGGTAAGTATTATTATCTAAATGTAGTTGCTCAATACGTATTCTACCCTATATTCGTATTTATTTTTAGAAAACCCCAAGAATTGTTTTTGCCTTAATTTTTGTTTGTGTCGCTTTGTGACAATATGGCAGAATTGTGCCATTGCAGTTCGACACAATATTTTGTATTTTTGTTAACATAATTTTATGACATATCCATAGATATATTTCTTCTGTCTTTCCCTGATGTCTCTTTCCCTGATGTGATGTCAGGCAGGAGTTTTGTTTTCTGTACTGAAGAAGCAAAGTACAAAAAGTTCAGTTATGTTGATCCTATAAGAAAGGAGAAAAGAAGAGACAAGATAAAAGACTGCCGGTGAAGGACTACTCATTTTTCAATTAGCATGTGGTGCATGCAATTCACAAGGAAGTATGTGTATGCAAGTTTTGTTTTATAAGGTACCCCTTCACCTGCTTCAATATAAGTTTCTTTTGAGGAATCAATATAAGTTTGTTTCGTATTGCACGAAATGATGTTTCTATAACAATATCCCTACTATTAGCTTGCAACTAACCTTTTCGGATTCTAGAACTTGAAATCTCTATTTAGTTTTATTTTTCCACTATTCTTAATCATTGTACAAGAATGTACCGAGTATCGTAAAAATTGTTTTACTAACTTAAATGTGCCTGCCCTTGGTGATGATTCGGCAGTAAGTTAACATCTTTTCTGAAATCATTTTGAACCTAACTCAAGCAATCATGATCCTTGCCCGTGGTGGGAGAGATCCACCAAATCCAACTACTTATTAGTATTGACTATTGAACTCTTTCATGTATTTTGTTGTTACAAAATTCGGTGAATTACCGAATTTTGCACGTCTTTCTGCTGTATTATTTAAGTTTAGTCGATACTTCGATTATATGTTCTCATCATCCTCTTTGGCCAGGATAGCCTCCCTGCTCTTCAAGAAAGAAAACACTGCCAACCTAATTAGCATCACCCTGTCTTTCTAGATCTGGTTCGAGGTGCGCACAACTTTACTGAATTTAGACTTTTGGAGGTAAAATGGATGTTCTATATTTTTGTCATATCTGCTTCAGTGCAAACATGTCCTTGCCATTTACTTTGTTTCTCAATTCACTACAACAAAGCATTCTCTGTATGCAAAATTAATGAATTTCACTTGATCGGTTTATTTCGTTTTAAGACTATGCTGAACTTTAGATGTCCACATTATCCTTTCGTTAGATATTCTATGATGAATGAAATATCATTTTATATGCTGACTATAAGTTTTATTTAAACTGGTAGAACTATAAGATTTATTTCTGATTATTGTTCAATAGTGGTTCTGTGACAAGCAGGGTCACGCACGGGTAAATAATTCCCATATATGATGTAACAACATCGACTGGATTTAGGCATCAACCGGAACCGCCGTAGAGGTTTAAGTATCAAAGTATCAGATATAACATAAGTCACAACACACTGCCAAATATATTTGGCATATTGTCCTTAAATTGGGAGAAACTCCTATCATACTGTCGGTAAAAGGACGGGCGCAGCAACGCGCGCTATCATGGTCTAGTACATGTATGTAGCTAGCCAACATGGATATTAGATGAGACAACATGCTTGTATTGTTCCCACAGTGGCCCTTGCAAAAGCGAAGGGCAATATCTAAAACTGTTTGAAAAATATATTGTGGCTCCATATGCATATACGGAACAATTTTAAATATTATAATTCTATTGTTAATGTAAATATTATATGAAATAAAATATCACATGTGTACAAAACATATTTAATTTATTAGGTACTTTACCCTTTGGAGAAATCACCATATCATTAATTATATAAATTAATGCCTACATGGTGATATTAGTTGATCAAGCTAGCATGCATGTAGTAGATATTATTCGATGTTATATTAGTGTGGCGTTAAAAATAAGTTTAAAGGTTGTCAATATTAGCTCATTTTAGCAAAATTCGAATGGTGAAGACTAAATAACAATTTTAAAAAATATATACCAAAGATTATGGTGCAAACTAACCAATGCAACAATAGGAATTCACAAGAACAGCTAGGAAAGCAAATACTCTGCATTTCTCTTTCGTACCGACTAAAGAGTAGAAAAAATATATCAGTATACAACAACAAAATTGTATGTAATGCAAAATCCAGCATCAATGCATGAAGCGATCAACCCAGCTTGGTATAGCATCCCCGGCCGCCTGCTCCTCCTCTTCACCGCTTTCCCGGAAACTTGCTGCTCCTCTCCACTGCATCCCAGAAATTCACCTATTCAGATTAATTACTTAAGATGGTCTTATAGTTTTGAGATATTATGCGGCTATTTTTTCTATGATCTGTAATCTATGTTAAATGACAGCTCCAGTGGCGGCATCGCGCGTGAAGGGCATGCGATGGTGAACACCCTCAAGTGTAAGTTGTTCTACATACCTTGGTTCAAGACTACCGTGGCAATTACCACCTCACTAAATTCAAATATAGGTTATTCAGCTCATGTTAAGATGATCAAGTAAGAGTATTACTGTGGCTGAAAAATAGGATCTCTGACTTCGTTATAGTCTACTAATAACTACCACTGAATGCAAAACGTGGCCAAACCTCAAATTACCATGCTTTCTGGTGTACAGTGACCGAGTCACAAAGTAAGAATAGGGTGTATTCATGGGGTATATTCTTCTCCATGTAATTCAGATTCACTTCGGGTTTTTGAATCAAAGATTGAGTTCCTCTGCTTAGTAAGTCTAAACACTCTAGAAGCATGCATGATAATAATGAATTGTTGCAAGATAAATGAACATGTTGTATATAAAAGCTCTGAGTTAACTGAACTTCTTATGTGCCAGCCATTACAAACAGTGGAGTGACATGATGACAACAAGTTGTAGTCCCACTTTTAGTACACCAAGTTATTTTTTTAGCCCAGTCCCTTCTCATTCGACCCAAAACCAGTGTAAGAAAAAAATAAGAGAACAAAGAATGCTACATCATGTTTGTGGCAAGGACATATAGTTATCTCTACTGGATTCTAAATAATCTGCATCCTTTATGCTTATATTGTTGTATCTATTCCTCCCCTGCAGGCCCTCTGTTTATACCAGGGAGACAAGCTGGAGCTTGATGAGCTCGAATTACTTGATGAGAACATGACGTAATCTCTTCATGAGGGAGAGAATAACGTTCAATTAGTAGCAACAAGGCGCGGTTCATCAATTGTGGAAGACAAGTGTATGTACTATGTACCCGCACCTGTAATATGTATTGATTATTCATTCGGCTTCAATTGGTTTTTGTTTTGTAACATGAACAAGAAATTAAGACACTTGAGAGTTGAGAAGAACTGTAATTCTTATGCACCCGTAGATTTCACAGGCCATTGTTGACACTGAAATTGAAATTGTTGTTGTGCTACAAGGAGTTGGTACCAAATCTTGAATGGAACTCTTATTGAGACTTATTTCGGTAAGTGTTATTTTTATATAGTATGGCAACACATTCATAGCAGTGTATGAACTATTGATAATACATGGTATGTTGTTGACGTGTCTGCCCATAACAATATGAAGAGGAAAAATTATGAGTTTCTATTGTGATAATGTATAGATATTTGTATTTTAAAATCCTTAGTAAGATGGGTGTCTTCAAGATTAATGTTGATCTCAGAATGATGCATGACCTTAGTTAGCATGCATTTAAATTTCTCTATCGTTTTATTCTTTTAATGGAATAAAACATTTAGATCCTTCAAGCAACAATTGTATTGGTAATGCTATCATAATTATTTGATGCATGTTATACAAATTAATAACTTATCATATTTTGAATAGCGAGTATAGTTGAGAAATTATCTAAATATATCTGGGCTAGAGCATCATTGATTTCGCTATGCATTTATGTGAAAAAAGAGACACGCTATATTTCTTTCCTGCTTCACATTCCGCATTCTGTTGCAATTTTTGAATCGATGCCGATTGAGGATTAACAAAGTAATTCTTGTTATTGACGCACTTACACAATAAAAGTACCACTAATATGACATGAGCGAAAAGGTTAATAAAGGACACAAAGAACACATCCAGAACACATGTGTGGGACTTACCGTGAAAGAGTAACAAGAAACAACGTGTTCTTGCTATTGTGTTCGGTATTATCATGATGTAGTACATGCATGATGATATCCTTAATTTGTTTGAATTTTCATAATAAGTTGCGAAGTATATATGTGCATTGAGAAATAAAATTTAAGGACCCGTGACAACGCACGGGCATTTGTACTAGTTATAATAAACTGATGTCCTTGGTTTTGTTCTTCTATTTTCTTATTAAATCATGAAGATGCCTTTTCTCCAAAACATGCACCAAGATCAAATTCTGGTCTCCCCTATGCATGAGAATGTGTGAGCACGTGTATTTTCATACCAGGCTCATCTCCATAATGTACTTAACCATACAGCCTCTCATAGGGTACATTATTTCATATCTCTAAACCTACCTAAATAGAATTTTGTTGATTTTGGAGAACAGAGGATTGGTAGAGGTATACATATAACTTCGCCTGTAACTTTTGGTTTTGTAGTGAAAAGCATAATAAAGCACATGTACTTCCCCGTCTCAAATAAGGATGGCAATTTTACGCACGGGTACGGGTACTCGCGGGTACCGTACCCGCATGGGCAGGGTATGGGTATACTTTCATACCCATGGGTAGTACCCATACCCTACCCGACATGACTGGGTAGGGCACGGGTATAGTTTTGTACCCGCGGGTATACCCATACTCTGCCCGTTTATTATCAATTTCTTACGTGACACGTCTACTTTTGTTTACTTCTGAGTTACTATATGAGAATAAGATTTTCATATTTTTTAATTGTTATGTACTAAACTACTTGTTATCGAGTTGAGATAATTCATTTTTTGAATTGAATTTGTTATTGATAAATGTAAAATTGCAAGTGACTTGTGTACAATTTAACCTACCCATCGGGTACCCAACGGGTACGGGTACCCGCCGGGTATGGGTATGGGTAAACTTTTATACCCATGGGCACGGGTATGGGTAGAAGATTATACCCATCGACTATATGGGTATGGGTATGGTATTGCTCTACCCTGCCCATACCCTACCCATTGCCATCCTTGGTCTCAAACTAATTGATTCAGATTTATCTAGATTTACATGTATATGCATACTAAAATACGTTTAGATATATATGAATCTAGACAAATCCGAGTCAAATAATTTTGGATAGAGGTGTTTATACATGGTTCTAACAATGCCAATATTTGTATTTTCCAAATACCATGACGTAACTTAATTTTATTGTACCCATGCATAACACTAATTTTATTGTTCCTTTGCTCTCCAAGGTTGGGCTCGCCTGTATATCGCAGTACTATATATCTAGCTGCATGCATGGTTATGATTAAAACCTAGAATAATGATATATGCTGGAAGTCAGAAAATTCTATCTCTAAAAGGCGCTAGCCTACCCGGCCAACCGAGGCACTCCCAGGGCAACTCCTCGTTGGCCGTTAGATGAAAGGAAAAAGTCTATTTCAAACCCTGAACTTGTATAGCTTCAGCGGAATGGACCCTTAACTCTGAATCCCTGTCATTTGTACCCTAAACTTTATAATCCCAGTCTAAATTGAACCTTAGAGTTGTTTGGCTAATCGGGAAAAGGGTAATCCCGGCCAGGAATACAAATTGTCTCACTGAACAGACGGGCCCACATGGTAGATTCATCTCCTTCCCCAATCCATCTCTCCCTTCTCGTTGTTAGCACCAACAGCAGAGGAGCGAGCGCTCGAGGCGTGCAACGACGCTACGGGCGGACCAGGGCACGATGGTTGAGCGAGAGGCGCGGCAGCCTAAGCTCGCGGCGCTTGGGCCGCGGCTACCTGCCAACGGCGAGATGGAGAACGCGATTGCCCCTTCGCTCGCTGCCCCGGCCATGGGGCGCGGAGTCCTTCTCCTCCCTCGGCGTCCCCCTAAAATCATACGGTGCAGGCCGGCCATCTCCCTGAAAAAATAGCTGCTCACCCACCAAATTGTTGTAGCAGCAGTGCATCAATTTTTAGGGATCAGGCTGATTGAAGTGGTTGTAGTCGTGCATTCAAAAAATCCGAGCTCGTCCGTGTTCACTTCATCAAGGATTGGGTTGATTGGTGGCGGGCGTGGGACTCACACAGAGGGCAGCCAAGAGTTGTTGTCGGCAGTAGCGCCGGGCGAGATGGCACCTGGCACCGGTGTCGTGTTCTAGTGGCAGCCAAAAGAGAGATTGGAGGAAGAAGATGAATATGACAGGTGGGCCAGTGAGGGTAGCAATAATATTTTATTTTTCTTCTTTGAAAAACAGCGCCAAGGTTCAATTTAGATCAGGATTGTAAAATTTAGGGTACAAACGACAGGGATTTGGAGTTGAGGGTCCATTCCGCCGAAGCTCTACAAGTTCAAGGTTTGAAATAGACTTTTTCCTAGATGAAAACAACAGTATCAGAATTCACCTCCATGGTTAACTGCTGCCGTTGGATTTGTCTCGTTCCTTGTTCACGTCCGAGCTAGTACATACAAACCCCGATGACACATGGGCCTGGATGTTGGTGGGGTCAGGCAAACAGGCGTCGGTGGAAAAACTGGTTGGTACCTCAGTCAAGCGAGATGGGGAAATCTAGGTTTCACCCCGATGGGTGAAAAATATCTGCCCCGCATCCACACCCCCTGTCTCCGTGCTCCTCCATCTTCAGCCGTCGCCGGCGCCCTCCACCGAGCCGTCGCCGTGCCCTCTTCTCTCTCCCACCGGCCCTCACCACCATCCCCCCTCTCCGATCTGTGGTGTGGCGCGAGCACGACGGCTCGTGCGCTGCGAGTGGTGAGGTTTTCCTCGAGCTGCGGGCGAGCTCGGCGGCCGAGCCCGGGTGGCCAGAGGCGCGCTCGGGGAAGGGCGCGCTCTTGCCGGTCGGCTTCCATGGAGGGCTCACGCCGCCGGTCGGCTTCCAGGGATGGCGCCTATGGTGGTGCACGCTAACGCAGTGCTAAACACTCCCAGGTCAGAGTGAAGCTTCTCCTATGAGAGAAAGGCTCGGTGAGCATGATTATCCTCCTCCTTTCTCTCTCTGATTCACTTTGTAATAGATCCATGAGCAAAATTTCTGGTGTGCTCTTCTTTTGCTGTGCCCCATCATTTGCTCCCCTTTTGATATGTCACACTATACCCTATTTGCAGTGGTTTGAACCGGGATTGGTCTTTGGGGTACAGAGGTGGTCGTTTGGCTTGAGTGGTGCAGCTTGGAGGAACGGAGGTGGAGACAATGATATGGGCAAACAATGCTGCATCAGCATCAAGAGGTTAGGGAGAGCAATTGATGAATTTTGCTGCAAATTAATTACTATCTGGCATTCCTGCTGTAGTACTTTCTTATTGTGTGAAGTTTTATTTTGTGTACTACAGCTCATCAACTGGCCATGCGAGGCGCGACGACTGCGGCCGGCAGCACGAGGGTGTGGGGCTGGAAGGTTAGTACCACCGTTCGTCCCATGTAGATTGTTTATTACTTTGTTTATTCAACAACTGATATGCATGTTCACATGTTAGAACATGGATAGGCACTTCTGGATTATGCCGAAAGTATTTAATTTAAAGCATATGTTGCTTACGATTTGAGATGAGTCCGTGTGCAACTATTAGAGCAGAGAAGGACCAATGTTTTGTGCATACGACCGTGGCTGCCAAAGTTACTTATATGCTTGCTTGATTTGGTGGAGTTTTATGTGCCATTTGGTGTTAGCTTCCCTAATTCTCTTATGGACTTTTCTTCGGCAGGCTGCTACAAAGGAGCATGCTTCTTAGTTTTTTTTCTTCTTCGAAGACAATTGAACCTTTTTATTCTAAGCATGTTTCACGTCCCGCTTACAATTTTTGTTTGTAAAATCTCGAAACTAATTTTTTTCAGAGTTGTGAGAACTCGTTCATAACTTAACTTATGTTTGCGATGGTATGAGACGGGAGTAGGACCATGAATTCTTTCAATTGTGGCAATTCGCCCGCTTGCTATGAATAAACACTCGATCCCGACCTATGTTGTTGCCCCTCATCTTCTCGTGATTTTTCTCTGCATGCTTAATTAGTCAAGCTATAATTTTACTAGCAAGTAACATATTTCACTCGTACCCCATTCAGATGAATCTTTTCTGCTTCATTTGTTTTTCTATTAGATTTGTATCTTCTCCTATAACTGTGCCCACCAACAAATAGAGATTCTACTATTTAAAAGGCTACCTATTCTGTTGTTCCATCTCTGTTAATGGTCTGGGCATACATATCACTGTTAGGCTATAGAATTGTTGGATCTCCTTGCCAGTATGATTTCTAGCTTACGCGCAATTTTTTATTGACAAGGTCAATAAAATGCTTAGCAATAGAATGTATTTTTTTGTTGTATAATTCCTTTAAAACTCTGGATTTATGGGATTCTATTTTAGCATACAGTTTTCCTTTCTCAATTGTTGTTTGAGATGCT
Source organism: Lolium rigidum (assembly GCF_022539505.1). Lineage (NCBI taxonomy): Eukaryota > Viridiplantae > Streptophyta > Magnoliopsida > Poales > Poaceae > Lolium > Lolium rigidum. The sequence continues at coordinate 310,665,675 of NC_061510.1, read as the reverse complement.
TCTGGTTTTCTGAAAGAGTGCGTAGGAAATGTTGATACTGTGGTTTTATTTTTCAGATGTGAACTTTGCTTGTTGTCCATCTTTTAGTGTTCCTTTCCTTCTGTTAGTGAAGACCTTTCTAATAGCAGTAAGATGTGGTATATTTGATTCATGGGTTTTATATGGTAAATGAGATCTGTAAGATGGCGTACCATTGCTGGTTGTCAGTACAAATGTAAGTACTAAAAAGGAGTATGGAGCTTCTGTAGAAAGAGTTGCTTACCTATTGAGATTAATTAGATTCAGGCAAACTTAAATTAAGGAGCTCACTGGTGGGTCAACAGGAATATGGAAGAATTAATCTAAATGAATTGATCCTAGCCATGAACATTATGTTCCCCGAGTTAGAGTTGGAATTGGTTTATTACTTGTTCGTAGAATAGACAGATCCTACTAATTATTTCATAGATTGTCCTCCCCTGTTCCCCGAGTTTCGAAAGATGCATTGTGTGCTTAGTTGGATGGAGCTGCCCTGTCCTTAACATTTTTTCCAACCTGGAACATCTTTTTTTCTTCACCATGTAGTATCTACCTTAGTTTTGCTATTTCTCAAACTTTATGATACTATGGTCCTTTGTAACTGCAAAGAAGAAATCTAAAAATAACATCAATCTGTTAAGTTCTCAAAGTGAATATTTAATTTGAGTTAATTTGTGGTATTAAGTAGGAGCTTCTTATATAACTAACTAAATGCAGAGGCGTGCTGGAGGTGCAAGTGACCACAGCTGAGTACCTCAGTGAGCTTGCTTTGGTTCATGTCATGAAGAGACTTGCGGCCTGCCTCCGAGGGAGGCGACACTGAATGCGCTGAGCCGATGTCATCTGAAGAATCAAGCACCAAGATACTGCTTCAGGCTGGCATCCTGCCACTGCTCGCCGTCTCGCTGCTCCATGGCCAGGTATGGCGGCGATGTGCTTGGTCAAGTGGAGACAAGCGCCGTGGGAGAAGATGAACATCGGGAGGGGTCGAGGTTGAGCAGGAGATGAAGGGGTTGCCGTGCGCAGCACCGTGCTCGGTTTACCTTGGGCTCATCATCAAGGACGATGTCAACAGTCGGGTCTGATCCGGAGGCGGTGTGGTCAGCGTGTCCTGAGCCGGAGGAGGCGAGGACCAGCACGAGGTTTCATAACTTCAAATCATTCACTAATTGATCTTCAGGAAATGTATTAAGACCATCGTGCAAAAGTTCATGATTGTTTGACTCAGTTATGGCAAATTAAGCAAATGAGTTTTTCATGTATTCCTGTTTGTATCAGAAGGTCGGCTTATTAACATTTGTGAAACAGTGGAGATGTTGCTCGGTCCTTCACCATACCACACGCTTCAGACGATGGAGCATGTCACCATCCTCAATCCATGAGTGTGGTAAGCATTCGGTGCTTCATGCTGACATTCCTGTGTGTATGTGACAAGCCAAAAAATATGACAGAAAGGCTGAACCGTTTAAACTTGCCTGAAGCATGCTCTTCAAGACCATGTGAGTTATGAAGTTGCTGCTTTCCATGAGCGTTCTATCATCTACGTTCGTTCTCTGATCTGGTTGATAGTCTGCAACACCTCGATGGAATGGTGTGTCTGCAAGAACTAAAGCAGTTAAATTCTAGGCTAATTCTTAATACTAAAATAAGCTAAAGCTTATGTTTTCAATTCTGACTTGATTCTACCATTTGCGCGATAGCGCAACGGGTCATCTAGTAAGCTTTAGACCAACTGGGTGCTGCAAGTTAAATTAATCGCAGTAGTGAGCAGAGGTAATTATGTTCACGCAGCAGGCACACATGCATGACCAGTAAACGGACTGTGGGGCGAAAGAGAAAAACATGCGGTCGACTGACTCCACATGAGCCGGGACTGCTGCGGCTGCAGATGTGTTAATGATCTACTTTTGGTTTGTTTAGCTAGTAACAACATTTTCAAGCCACCCAAGATGAGAAAAGGTCGTCCTCGCTGATGGTTTTGTATTCAGTGGGTGGGCCCCTGTTGGAGGTAAAACTAACATACTGTCTCTCTCTCTCCCTCTCTCGGTGTATCTGTGCCACTAGGTCCACTGGGAAAACTTAGTAAAGCAGGGTAAATAAAGTGTCTCTATGTACAGATCCACAAATCAACATTTGTAACTTAATGTGTTTTTTTGTTAGGATACATTTTTCCTTTTTTTCTCGATTTCTATGCTTTAAGAAACTACGTTTTGAAAGAGATCCAATCAAACAACTTGGATTTGAAGGTAATTAACACCAACCGCGAAATACTCCCCTCGTGGTGTACCACCATCTAAAATCACCCGTTACATTTGTTTGGTGGTAATCAAGGTCGGAGTACTAGCCTAAGTGCCTAACACATCAAGGTTCAATTCGAGATAGTTTTCAAGTAGTAATTAAGAGAATTTAGCTACATCGAATGTGATCACGGAAAGGCGTGGTCGAATGTGAGTGTGGCATAATTAGGTAGCGACTTATGAAGGAATGATCTAGGGTTCCATGATGGACCCTTTTTTATTCAAATGATTTTCATAGATTTTTCTATTATACTTGTTTGATTGGTAATTTTTAATATTATCAAAACTTTTACTATGGATTTATTTGCACTACATTTGGTACAAATTGGTCAAAATCCACTCTAAGAGCATCCCCACTCGTCTCCCCGACGAGGCCCCCGAGCGCTGTTTTTCTCATCCGGACGGCGAAATTCAGTCCATTCACGGTCACGCCCCCGGCTTCTCGATTTCGTTCGGATTTGGGCCTTCATCCATCCGGCGAGCCCACGCCATCCCCGGTCCCCCGAAGCGCGCTCGGGGACTCCGGACGAAGCGAAAGCGCGCGAAAAGCCGAGAAATCTCTCCCGCGCTTTCGCTTCGGCTTCGCCGCAGAGGTGGACCCGACCGGTCAGCGGCAGACGCATCGTCTTCCGCGCGCAGTAAAGGCTGCCGCCGGTCAGCTCGTCGCGGACGCGTAGCATCCACGCGGCATTAAATCGCCGGCCCCAGCCCCGCCTAAATACCCCGCTCGCCGCGACGCGTAGCACCACTCTTCCTCTTCCTCTTCCTCTTCCCTCGACCCTCTTCCCTCGACGAGATCCATGGCGTTCAACGACGGAGACGGCGCGGCCAACAACGGCTTTCCCCGCCGGTCGCTCCACGCGTGCGAGGGGCACCTCCTCCACCAGGCGGGGTACCCCTGCCCGCCGGACACGAGGCCTCCCGGCGGCGGGTGGCGGCTAAGTGCGGGCGGCGTGCCAATCCCGCCGCCGCCCCAGGGACGCACCCTCGACGTCGCCATCGAGGAGGTCCGACTGACATTGTCGGACTAGGATCGCGTCGAGCCACGCTACCACCCCGACAACTACACGGCGTGGAACTCCTACTTCCTGCGGCGGTGGGAGCAGGAGCTCGCCTCCTACGACGGCCCGCCGCCTCCGCCTCCGCGCAACAACACCGCCGGACGCAAGCGTTGGTGGAGCGTGCCGGGCCGGACGCTCGAGGCCGTCCTCGAGCACATCGAGGGCGGCAACTTTCCCCTTCCGACGATGCCCCCGCTGTCGAGGGCATCGGCCAGCCGCCGCCGGGGAAGCAGCTGGCAGCCACGGCGCATGGCTGCCAGTTCCTCGTCGTCCGGTTCGGCGTCAAGGTCGGCGCCGATCTCCAGGTCGGCGCCATCATTCGCGCCGGTGAAAACGGAGCCGCCTTCCCCGCCGAGAAACCGCGCGCGCGGCGGCGGGATCGTCATCCGCGAGCCCTCGACGGCACAAGGACGCCTCCGCCCCAAGCGCGAACCAGACACCTCCGGCGAGCGAAAGCGCAAGCCGGGGAAGGTGAAGGTCGAGGAGGCCGCCGACGCCGAGGACGCCGCAACCTCGAGGCCGTCATGGCGAGGTCCCTCCAGGACCTCGTCCCCGCCGACAACGCCATGCCCCTCGACCAGGCTTGCGCCTGGTCGAGGGAGCAGTGGGAGATGGAGGAGGCGGAGCGGCAGGCTCGGCTCCTCGAGGACGTCGCTTGCTACCGCCGGCCTGCGACTCCTCCGTCCGGTGTCCCCGTGCCCATCATCGACCTCGAGGAGTCCGACGACGAGTTGTACAAGCCCTCGCCGTCCCCGCCGCACGACGGTGGCCGGTGGGAAGACCCCGGCCAGGGCACCAGCAGCCAGGCGCCACCTTCCGATGATGGCGGCGACGGCGACGGCGACGAGGACTACACGGTGTTCTACCGCCATTTCGGCATGTAGAGCGTCGTGTTTTTAATATTTTAATTTGTATCCCCCGGCTGAAGTCGAAATATATTTGAATTCGGTCTCTATGTATGAACTTCGCCCTCTATATAGTAAATATCATTAAATTTAGTCTAAATTCAATCGTTTTAAGCCGTATTTCGTCAAGTTTCCGTTTTTCAAATTTAGATCGGCGTCTTCGCCTGAGATCGCGGCTGGAAAAATGGTCCTCCCCACGCCAAATTTACGTCCAATCCGGACGTAAACTACCCCGGATTTCGACGTGGGGAGGGCAAACGAGTGGAGATGCTCTAAGATCTTACAAATGATCATTTTTCTCATGTTGTAGAATCAAGCAAATGAAACTATGGAGGATTTGAATAGATGTGACACAAGGATCTTGTGTTTTCTTTCCGTTGGTTCATTTTTTCCCGGGAACATCTGGTTTCTATTCATACAAATCTCATGCTGCTGGGTTACGCAGTAGAAAAAAATTCTAACTAAACGCAAACCCTAATATGGCTAAGATCTATCCATGTAATAATGCAGTAACGGAGATGATATCGGTGATGTACCTCGTAGAACGATAGCGGTTAACGTTCCGCTAGAACGTGGTTGATGTAGACGAACAGTCGTCGCTGACCTCAGGGTCGTGTGAAGTCCTCTCCCACAACGTCATGTGTTGCAGGGCCAGCACCTCATACTTTCGCACACGTACGGTGCTCAACGACGCTCCCGGCTCCGATCCAGCGAAGTTGCAGAAGTAGAACTTCTGGATCTGGATCCTGGCAGCGCTCCCTCGTACCGGGTGAAGTTGTCTCACTCTCTATGCAATTATCCAGGGAGCAGAGAAGAAAACTAGAGAGAAATATTTCTCTCTGTGTATTTCATTTGCCCCTATGGGTCTCTTTATATAGAGGGCAAATGGGTGCAAGGTGGGACATAAGGGAAGGGGGAGCTGGGGAGCCGGTCGGCCAGCCCTAGGATGCCCCCACCCCCACACCACCTACCCACCCCCGTCCTATTCGGCCCAAGCAGGGATGCCCCAAGTGGCCAGGACGGCGCCCACCTTTCTCCTCCCCTCGGTTAGGAATGCCTTTTAAATTAAATAAACATATTTTTGTTAAAGTAAGAATATTTTAATATATTAATTCATTTAATTAACATATTAAATATATCCTTCAATTGCCATTTGTCCGAGACACCTCCCGAATTCTTCCGAACCACTTTCGGACATATCTGGAACCCTATTCCGGATTGTTAGAGTATATCATGTCTAGGCTATATTTGGTAGTTTAAGATTGTACTACAATTCTATCTCTACTAGGGTTCTTGCCCTTCAAGTCTTCTCTACTATATAAATAGCACAAGAGGCTCAATGTAATAATCAATTACCGCATATCAATAGAATCATATTCCGCAATCTATCATGGTATCAGAGCGGTTCTTTCCGCGACCTAGGGTTTAGCCACCCACTGCTTCCGCCGCCCCCGGGGAGATCGATCTCCATGATCTCTGCCGGGGGCATCCGATCTCTTAGCTAGTTTTTCTTTAGATTAGTTTTATAGTTTAGCAAATTTCGTTTTTCCAATTCGACCGATTTCTTTCTCTACCTTTTATCCACCAAAATCAGATTAGATCCGATTAGCTTGCTCTCATCGGTGAGTCCACACGCAACAGCATTCAGGGATGGCCGTTCTGCATGGATGGATCACGTGCATGTGCATCTGGGCATGGACTAGCTCTACTCCACGCCATCTATACCAACAACTCCGCCACACGTACTGCATCATCGCCGTCATCACCAATCAAGGTCTTCGTCAACGCCAACGGGTTCTACATCGTCGCGCTCCTGCATGTAGATGAATAAAATGGGTTCGATCCCCGACATCTACTACCGCTATAGTTCAATCGCCATCGACAACCACCTCGTCATCTTCGTCCACAATGACCATACCTCCAGAGTTGCAGTCTAAATTTTTTGTTTGCACCGCATGTTCTCAATTTTCTTCTTGCAACCACTTCGTCTACTCCGACCCATACGGCGCGCAACCAACCGTACACGCAGGCCTTCTCTGCTACTCCATCCAACTCTAGCGCGCATGGCTCATGGTGGTCCCTGTCTTCGCACGCCCGGTACCGGCAACACCGGCACGTGCCTTCATCCCCAGTGCGCTCCCGAGTCCAGCAAGCTCGATGCGGCGTGTCGCCTACTACTTCTACCACACAAACAACTCCAACCTTTCGAGCGTCTTCCCGGGCTCAACGACGACAACGACCAAAACACCATCTACCTCAACTACGTTCTCCAAGGTAACTACATCAAACACGACACCATCGACCACGACAACAACGGCTTCATCAACATCGGCATCAAGGCTACACCACGTCTTCAACTTCTCCTCCAGTCGGACCGTCCGCGTTACTACCGATCCGACTGCGGGGGGGGTGTTAGAGTATATCACATCTAGGCTATATTTGGTAGTTTAAGATCGGAAATTCAATTCGGCTCCCGGGTGCGTATGCTCCCTCTACCAAAAAAGCATATTTTGAAATGTCGAAAAATTTGGACAAAAAATTCTACATGTACATCTCCGTAATGTATGTGCATTCGTCAAGTTTCACGAAAAATCAATATTTTTTGTGGTCTATGTAAAAATGAGAAATTTTATCTTGTGAAAAGCATTATTTTTATCACTGAATTTTGTCTTTTTTACACACGTCACATGATAAGTCGATTTTTTATAAAACGACTTTGTGAGCGCGTAGCACGTGAAGATGTACGTACGAATTTTTCGTTTCATTTTTTTGAAATTAAAAATGTGGGTAAGATGCATTTCAAAATATAGGGAGCATATGCACCCATGTTCCAAAACACCACTCCCGTTTAAGATTGTACTACAATTCTATCTCTACTAGGGTTCTTGCCCTCCAAGTCTTCTCTACTATATAAACAGCCCAAGAGGCTCAATGTAATAATCAATTACCGCATATCAATACAATCATATCCCGCAATCTATCACGGATATATCTGTCAACTCCGATGAATCTAAAACTATCTCGAGTTTCATCAAACCCTTAGGTGTGTTGCCCTACGGTTCGGGAATATCATAGTCATGAACTAGGATAATATCACTAGTCAAATGATCACTAGGGGGGTCTAGATAACCATTGTGATCTCTATGTATTCCACAAAGATATGATCGTCGTTTGAACCTTTGCATTGAGTCTTATTCCTTTTGTTTATATGATATCGGCACTCATCCGAGACATGATCATCGGTATCTCAATACCTAGTTCGGTCTCGTTACCGACAAGGCTATTTCAACTCGTTCTTGTTTGATTCCATCTACATGACCTAGTCATACGCTGCGCACCTTTCATGGATGTTATCTCACCGAGTGGGCCGTTATATGTATCTTTTCGTCACGTGGACGAACGAATCCCGCTCTTGATCCATACGCCTCAACCATCCCATTGATATATCTAACTACACGTTTATGATTTCCCTGTTACAGAATGACTGTTGATGCAGCCAAGGCAACCTCTGGAGACAATGATTATAGATGATCTCAGCGTTTAAGGATTATGTTACTTTGCACTTTAAATGGACATCGTAACACTGAAATCGATGTGACTTGGTCGTGTTGCAATACTTATGTTGTGGGTACGTCCATCGATATGATCTCATTGTCAATGACATGTGTGTCCATGACCGGGAAAAACTCGATCAACGATTGACCTCAATGAACTAGTTATGCACTTGTGTGCTTACTAGATACTCCTATTTTTTTTTACAACATCACGCGTGTATTAATGTTTTCCTCTTAATATAATTATAGTATGGCATGAAACTAATTATGAACATTTTGACATATAATAAATATTCATTATTATTTGTCTCTGGAGCACTATCTCCAACACATGCATGGTCCATAAGTGTTGTTGATCAAATTTAAAAGTGCCTGAGAATGTATTTTGATTTGCATGTCATTTTTGTGATACATGAATACATTTTTAAAATAGGCGGGAATTAATTTTAGTTACGATAACTTTTTTATACATGTGAACATCTTCATTATATGACACATATTGTTTCCTGTTATTACATTATTTTCAATTGTACAAATGTATATTTCAAGATTTATAAAAAAATTGTACATGTTTAATTTTTTTTAGGGATAGTATATGTTTAATTTGGCACGCAAAATAGGACCCATGTTCAAAGCCATCAGGCGTCAGGATTAGTAGGCATGTAAATGGTATGGATAATTTCCACTCCATATCCGCATCTGTTTTTCATTTCTAGGAATCCACCGGATACGGATGCGGATGTGGATATTGGTCAAGCTGGCCAGATACGGTAGCGGATATGGTATTGATAATATCCGATGGATACGGATTGTCCGACACTTTTTGTGGATATTCCAATGTCCTCAAAGAGGATAAAACGATAAAAAATTTCCAACCCCAAATACCAAGATAACGGCAGTAAGTCTGTGGGTCCAAATATACATGTTGTATTAGCACGCAAGTTGGTTTGTTGTATAAACAAGTGCCCAACATTGGCTATATAGTCTAGTCTTACATGTTTTTTGCTTACTTTTTCTCCATAAATGAATCATATTTCGCATTTTATGTATGTATTTTATCAAATATCCGTTTTCGATCTGAGTTCGCTCTATGTCCGCAATCCAATATAATCCGTATTCGACTGCGCATCCCACCATTATCTCCAACAAAATATGGTAAAATATATCAAAATAGTAATATTCGATCTGATCAGTTTACACCCCTAAGGATTAGTGGCAGAACTAGGGGACTAGCAGGGCCTGACCCCCCTCTGTCGTTGTGCAAAAGATTTTTTATATATAGATAAGGGTAATTTAGACAAGAATTTTAGAAAAGTTAGCTTAATTGGACCCCTAGTTGAGAATTATCATATTTAGCCCCCTTTAAGCCTCCCATCCCTAGTACTTAGAGCATCTCCAGTCGCGTCCCCCAAACCGTCCCCCAAACCGCGCCGGATCGAGCGTTTGGGGGACGTGTTTTGTTCGTGCCGCGTTTGGGGGACGTCGCTCCCCAGCCGCGTCCCCCAAACGCCGCCCCCAATCAGAAATTCAAATAGATGCATTCAAAAGAGATCGTTCCCGCCGATTCGTCGCGATCGGAGTAGCGGCGATCGATCAAAGTACTGGGCGCGCGATCATATTACGGACCGGTGGTGCATGCAAATTAGAAGAAGGGGAAGGGGTTGGGCGACGGCGTCGTATCCCGAGTCGACGCAGGCCCGTCGAGCACGACGACCTCGTCGCGATCTGCCCGTTCCTCGTGCATGGTGCGTCCGCTCCGTCGCCGACCCGCAGGCCGATGCGGGTGTAGCGAGAGAAGACGCGTCAGCCTGCTCTTGCTGCGCTGCCGCTGCCGCCGATGCCGCTGCCAGGGCCGCCGCCATTTTGGCTTCGATGTCGTCGAGGATCTGGCCTTTGAAGAAGTTGTGCGCCGCTCGCGTCCGTTGGGGTTGAAGCCGCCGTGCGGCAGCGCATCCTGGTAGTGCGGCGACAAGTTAGGCGTCACGCACCCGGGAGTGGCGGAGGGGCCGTCGTTGTAGAAGGCAGCTTGCGACGGAGAGATCACTCCCGGAACGTACACCGGCATGGACGTACTCCATGGGCTCGCGTTGGTGGCGGCGATACACCCGGCCATTACGTGCCGGTGCCGGCGCGCCGCCCGAGCCTTCTTCTCCGGCTCCGCCGCCCTCCGTCCTTTCCGCTCCGCCGTCGATAGCTTCCGGCGCGAGCAATCTTGCCGCCATTGATCTTCGGTCCATCCTTCGAGCTTCTTCTTCGCAGCCGGCGCCTTCCGCGGCTTCGCGAACGGCGGCTGTCGCCCCTTTCGTCCCATTGCCCGGCGGCTTCTTGGCCGCTTTCTTCGCCATCTTTTTGGGGGCCGTCGGCGGCGCCATGTAGAGAGGGTAGCGGCGGCGGGTGGACGGCGGGAGGGAGAAAGAAATCGGCGGGATAGGAGAAATGAATCGGCGGCGGGATATGTTTTGGGAGGCCTGTGCGCGGCGGTATAGGCGCGATTTGGCGGGAGCTGCGGGATTTGGCGGGAGTGTGAGACGAATTTTCCCTGTGCCGCTGACGGGTCGGCCCCGCGTCGGTTCGCCTCGCTTTTTATTGTGTCCGGCGTCCCTGGAGCGTCCCCTGTGGGACGGGGACGGGCTCGGGGCGCCGGACACCGTATCGGGCCGCACCGGATAAAAATGGGCTTTGGGGGACGCGGCTGGAACGCTTTTTTTGTCCGACGCGCCCCAAATCCCTTTTGGGGACGGTTTGGGGGACGCGACCGGAGATGCTCTTAGGATCCTATTTGAGCCCAACCAAGAGCTCATGGAAGAGGGGTGCTCCTATTCCACGCCCGCACATCGCCTATGAGGTTCGACCGAATGGGCTGGCACATTACAAGTATTACATCCCGCCTTGAGTACGTGCTGTGTATGTGAGAAGCTCCGGTTTTGTCTGTATTTTTTCTAGTTTTCAAAAAAAAACAGACATACAAATATTTTAGATTCAAAAAATGGTCAAACATAAAAAAATTAAAATTTTGAAAAAATAAAATTTTCAATAAAGCTAATTTGGATATTATAGATAAAGCTAATTTAGACAAGACTTTTAGAAATTTTACCTTAATTGGTCCCCCTAATTGAGAATTACCAGATTTAACCCTTTTTAAACCTCCCATCCCTAGTAGGCCTTGTTTGGTACTAGAGTTTTTGTGGGGATTAGCGGGGATAATACTCTAGAGTATTGGGTGAAACCCCTACCTTCACCCAATCCCCACTAATCCCCACAAAACATCATTCCAAGTAATCCCTAATCCCCATTTCTAAGAACTTTCATTTGGTAGGGAGGGATTGTTACAGGGATTGGTGCACAAAGACAAAGGAAATTAGCAAGGCAAATCAACAAACGTTAGCAAAGATCTGATTTTTATGTCATAGGCCACACGTCAACTTTGAACTGAAACTTCTGATTCAGTCACAACACAAAGCCACTTTCGATTCAGTCACATAAATTCTAAATAAAGATTACACACGTTGATTTAAATAACGTTGAAGAGAAAAACCTGAAGAAAAGAGCAACGATCAGGTCAAGTTCTCGCTGCGTACAGACTGGATGTCCGAACAAGTTACACTGAAATCTGAATTATCAAGCTAGTTACCAAACAGGAATGTACAACATATACATTGGGAACTTATATCAAATACACATATTTGTCTGACATATCACATTTTCATATATATTGGTAAATAAAGAATGTATGAGCCAATTATATATCAAGAGATGAAAACTGAGGAAACAAAGACAATAGAGAAGCTTTTTCAAGCCCAGTAGCTCACCTATACAGGTCCTTGAAAGGAAAAAGAAACTACCACAACCCACCAATTTTACACAAGTATTAACACAACAGAATGCAATAGTACTCATACTTTTGTAAAGAGTTGGATGCATGATAGCAACTGAACAAGCAACATGAACCTGAATGTATGGGAACTGAACTGAACTGAACCGAACCTATGATGAGTACAGCATGATGAACTAAATCTGTTGTTATTCCAAATCTGAGAAAATCCTAGATTGTAAGAGGGAATCAATTCATAGTTGGACAAGACAAACAAGAATAATTTAGAAGGGTGTGAGCAAGCTACTTAGAAGAGTACAGAAAGTTTCCGAATCTTGCAGACACCAAGACCGTAACTGAATCAACTAGTGACCTTACAACAACTAGCCCGCATCAAGGGCTCACGAGCTGGATATGAGCACATTTGTAGCCAGATACTCCCGCACATTGTTTCCTCGAAGTAGCGACCACATCCATCGGTTCCAAAACTGTATTTCAGGCATGCCCTCCTCTGCTTCTTCGTTCTTGCTACTTCACCATGAACAACGGCTGGGAGAGAGAGAGAAAGAGAGGAGGAGGAGGAGGAGGAGGAGGGCGTTACCCAGATCGGAGCACACGACCGACGGGAAGTGGCATCGCCGGTCAAATTCCAACAACGGCGGCGGCGTTGTGGAGCGGCTCGGTGGGACCCATCCTTGTGTTCGCCGGTTAGATGCTCCGCCCGTCCTGCAGCTCCGATTCCCTCGCCGCCGCTCGCTTGCGTGCATTGGGTTTGAATGGGGACGGGGATAATACGCGAGGTGTGGGTAGGGGATTGCGTGCAAGGCAAAAACGGATCGGGGATGGGGTTTTCCGGGGATGAGCGGGGATTGTTTTGACCCAAAACTCCAGTACCAAATGGCCTATTAGGGAAAACTAGAGATTCGGGGATGGGCAGGGATACTCGCGAATACTCTCGTACCAAACGAGGCCGTACGGGGAACGAGATCCTCTGATGTAGCCGTTCGCTAATGCAGAGGGACATCCATTCCTCCGGTTCGTTCGCTGAGCATCGGACGGTAGCGCCTGCTAACGCAGCGTCGGGTCGGTCCAAGGCCCAGTTTGACAAGGCGGAACGTAGCTGGCCGTGGCTGTTCGCTCGCCGACAAGCCAACTCCACGGTGGTGGCTGGCTGCACCACGCCGTCGAGGAAGCTCTCCAGAGCCCGAGCATGTGCCGTCCTGGCAGCCTAGTCGCCAAGCTCGACCGCTGCGTTGCTGCAGCCCCGGTGCACATTTGTGTCTGTTTAGCTTGTAGTAGTTCGTTTTTCCTTTTTTTTTCTTTTCTGGTTCGTTTTTTGTTTTTCTTTTCTATTTTCTGTTTTCTGTTTTGTTTATATTTTTCCAGATTAGAAAATTTTAATTTTTAAAAATTGTTTAAATTGAGAAAATATTTAAATTAAAAATATTCAAATTTGAAAATCGTTCAAATCTGAAAACCGTACAAATTTGAAAACTATTCAAATCTGAAAACCGTTCAAATTTGAAATCTGAAAACCGTTGTTGCAATGTTCAAAAAGAAAAAAAAGAAGAGAAAAGTTACTGGGCCGGCCTAGTGCCTCCCGTCTGGGGTGTGCGGACGATTAGCTTAATGGGCCGAGCACATATACGCCCGGGGGGTGTGCGGTGGGTTCACTCCCACCGACCAGCTCGGTGAATAGGAGCCCCCTTCCCTAGTACGGAGTACTCATGATCCTATTTGAGCCCAACCAAGATCGAAAACTCTAGAAAAAGGCCGACCTCTGGGAAGGGAATTGACTTTCTCCGCGCTCGACACGTGGGTGAACGTGGGGCGCGGAATTTGCCGGTGGACTGCCTCCGCGCGCGACACGTGTTGCTCTCTGGTGAGTTTGCGAACCATCCACTTCTCGTAACGGGCCCGCTTCGCACTTAACGGGTTTACGGGGACCCGATTCGCGTGTGCCTTTATCTTCGTTTTTCCCTTTAGTCTTCTTCTTTCGTCGCCTATCTTCGTGGCTCGCTGTTTCGGCTGGTCGTCTCGTCGGCGGCGCTGCTATTTTCCTTTCTACTCCGTTGCTGCTGAGAACTTCTCGCAACTCATCGTCGGCGGACGTTTTTCCTTCTCCAGTGGTAAGCGCCGTCGTTTTTTCTGCCTGCTTAGGGTTTCTAAGATCTTGGTTTTTCCCTTTGATTCGATTAGATCGAATCAGTTTTTTCCCTTTGTATTTCCGGGCTGTGAGTTTTCTGGGGAATTAATGGGAGGGAGGTAGCACTTTCAAATGGAAAATATGCGGAAGTCGGATGCAGATGCGTTTTCTCTGAGTAAAGTCGTGCTTTTTTCATCGATTTCTTCCGCCGCTTCTTGGTTACACACCTTCTGAGGAACATTAGTTAGGTTTTGCCTTTGTGAGTAGCCGTATAATTCCACATTTCGTGATGACATGCATCTTATTATTTAGGGTTTCTTTGTCTTTTTTCTTGTCGATTTACCCGCTCTGGAGGAGCCGCTGAGTTTCCCGTGTCGTGTTGACATGCAGATTCCTTCCCGTGTTGTGTCTGGTGCTTGATCGTGTTTGTCCTTGGTACTCGTGTGACAATTTGTTCTGTACTTGCGTAGCTTAGTCTATTGTACTTGTGCACCTATGTCTCTTGTACTTGTGCATCTATTTTTTTCGTACTTGTTCACCTATATCTCTTGTACTTGTGCACCTACATCTCTTGTACTTGTGCACCTATATCTCTTGTACTTGTGCACCTATATCTCTTGTACTTGTGCACCTACATCTCTTGTACTTGTGCACCTACATCTCTTGTACTTGTGCACATATATCTCTTGTACTTGTGCACCTGTATCTCTTGTACTTGTGCACCTATATCGTTTCGAAAGTGATAATCTGCACACATTGTACCTGAACAAATTTTAGTGTTCTCCAGTGCTTGTTCAGGTTGGAAAAGATGGCAGATCCAGGTTTTCACTCTCGTGTTGATGTTCCTGACCATCTTCGTGAAGCAGTCGATCGTCACATCTCAGATATGTTTCCTGGTGAAATGCATAATGATGTAAGGTTTTTTATTATGTCTTTTGATTTTTAATTATTGTGTTATTGTAAATTGCATTCTTAATTGTGTTTTTTATTTACAGCTACGTTCTAAGCTGAAAGAAATGTGGAAGACTATCTTCATTTCGTCGATGATAAGAACGGGACGTGGTCTTGCTCGATCGGATGCGTGATATGGTTTCTCTTTTGTCAATTGAGTTGAAGAAGCAGCCATGTGCTTGCAAGAGAAAGGAGCCCGAAACCGAAAATGTTGTTGGAGGTAGTTCTGTGGGCACGTAAGGGTGATGGCAATGCAGACACTGATTCTGATTATTGTCTTGAGGATTGTTGTCTTGAGCGTTCGGGGCCATGTACACGCAAGGGAAAGGAGCCTGAAACTGAAAATGTTGTTGGAGATAGTTCTATGGCCCAGAAGTATGATGCCTATGCAGACACCGATTCTGATGATTGTCTTGAGCTTAAGGAGCTAAGTGGGGAAGAGGATGTCCTCAGAATCGCTTTGCATAGAATGTTGTTTGCTGATGTACTTGAGGCTCCTAGGAATTACATTGAAGGGTAACCGTTGGAATTCAATTTTCCATCTATTTTTCATCTATTTTTGTATATACGGATGTTTATTCTTGTTGTTTTTAACAATTGCAGCTTCCGAGAAAATACTTGAAGTTGGTGGTAAGTCCTGTCACTCGGCATAGTTTCTACCTTGCTATGAAGGGTGGTGGTTTCATGGATCCTTCTGTTATGGATGTTTTTCTTAAGTGCGTTGATGATGGTCTTGATTTCTTATTTATTCCGAGCTCTTTGGCGGTACGTCATGTGTATATATTTTAGATTTATTTATTTTTTAACTAAATGTTTTTAGCGTTTAGTTTTTTAAACATCTTCTTGTTGTTTTTTCCAGCATATTCTTGATGTGGATGAGGCGGACCCTATTCATCTTGCTGCAAGCTTTGCTGAACATGATCTGAAGTACTATAGTTTGGATAGGGAAGAGGCATGTTTGTCATGTTATGTTTGGCGCTTATATTTTTTCTACTACAAGTATCGTGGATTCTTTCTTATTTCTCGTGTGATTGTTTATTTTCAAACAGGTCTACATTACTTGTTGCGATTACAGCCATTGGTGGGTTATCTTTGTCGACTTCCATTTCAGGAAATTTAGAGTGTCTAGCTCGCTGGAGTTGACTGAAGCTCAGATGGCTTCTACTCAAATAATTGTATGGTTTTCGTTGTAATCTAGCTAATTAAATAATTATTTACACATGACAATAATAACTTTTATTTTTTATTCTTTCAGTGCAAATCATTTAAGAAACTTTACAGTCATCTTCATGGTGTCGAGAGATTAAATATCTCATCGTTCAAGATAAAAGTTTGCGGCACCCCTTGTTGTTCAGAGTAATCATCTTTTGTTAATGTGAACTATCATTTTATTTTGTTTGCTGTTTTTGGATTTAATTGTTTCTTTCTTTTTGACCATTAGGACAAGCGCGAGGCGTGACTGTGGTATCTATGCAATGAGGTTTATTTGGATATTCAAGGCTAATTTTTACCCAGATGTATTCAAGGTAGGTAATGTGTTGTGTACATAGTTTTATTCAATAGTATTTAATGCAGGTTTTTAGTACTTGTTCACTGTATAAATAGTACATGTCAATGGTTGTTTTTAGTACTTGTGCATCTTTTTGTTTAGTCGTTGCGTACTTTTTCGTTTGGAGCTTGTGCATTCTTGTTGAAGATCATTAACCATTGTATTGTTTCGTGTTTTTCAGCCGACATCGAAAGTTTTCGACAGTTCTTCGCCGGAATGATGCTCACTTATGATTCTCCCGATTATTTGGCAAGTTTCGTTCGCGAACAGATTGAAGAATTCGAAAGTAAGAACTGTTTTACAATGGTTATCCTTTTTTCGTCCAGTGAAGTCAATGAAGTGAACTTGATTGTACAAAATAAGGAAATGAAGTACATAAGAACATTACATATTCATTCTATTGTCTGTATCATATATTCTAAATATTCCTGTGGCCTCCTCCTTGTGTGATTCCTACTTTTATTGCTCTCCTTTGATATCCTTTGTTCATCTCCGACCTCTGCAAAATAAATAGTTTTCAAATTTATGTTTAGTTTGTCGGAAAAAGCAGATTATTTGCAACAAGTAGGTTTTCATCACTGACAAAAGTAATTTCATGGGCACACTTACCTTGTTAATATGTTTTGTGTTCCAAATACCAGATATTCCAAGTTGCATCTTATTCTTCCGTTATGATAGTACATACCGTACGTGTTTCCTGGTTGTGATGTTCTTTCTGTTGTGTTACTATCTTCGTTTGTGTGTCTGTCTCTTGATTGATCCTGTGCTGTATTGCTTGTATACCTTTGCTGTGATGCTGCTGCCTGTGCTGCCGCTGCTGCTTGTTCTGCTGCCTCTGCTGCCTTTGCTGCTATTTCTGCTTTCAGTGTTTCACATCCTGTTTTGTTGTGTCCTGATCTTTTGCAGTGGCTACAATTTATTTGTCTAGTTTTCTGTCTTTTTTCTGAACCTGGCATCATTCGGTCTCCTCTTTTTCTTCCTCTTCTGTCAGGCATTGGTGGGTCACGAAATGTTTCGTTGCTAGCTGTTTCTTCATCGTGTAGTTTTTTGGCTCCTTCATCTTCTCTTATTGCCGCCAACACTTTTGTTTCCATATCACGCATACACCGAATCATGACATTATATGCTTTGTCATTTGGGCACGCTCCGTTGCAAAGTTCTCGCCATATGGCTCATCACACCGGCAAATTTTAGTGTTTCGTCTCCGCAAGAAGCATCTCGCGACATTTCCTAATGTTGCGAGTTCCATGTCTATGTCTTTTCTCCATCTTTGAATCACAAAACTCTCTGGCAAATCATTGATCTCCATGTGAACCATTGCTTTTATTACATGGCAGCAATGTATACCATCCCTCTGCATCTTCTTGCAGGAACACATGAAGTTTTTTTTTTCATCGTCATTGATCTCCCTTTTGAATTCCATGTGGTCGTAGGATTTCACTATTCTTTTCAGCCGCAGGTGGCGACCAGGTTCAAGTGATCCTTCTACCTTGAATGCCGTGTTGTTTGTGATCTCGGTCTGGAACTTCTCGAATATGTCATGTGTGAATTGTTGAAGAGCTTGCTTCTCAAACGGGTGTCTTGTTACTGCTTTTGCTGTTTTCAGTGTTGATATGAGCTTCTTCTTGTCCAGGGCGGATAAGCACTTGTCTTGTATAACCTCGTACTGTTCAAGGAACATTGTTATTGTGTCTGTGTGCTGGCTATAGCATTTCCACATGTTATTTGTGCTCTCGCTCCTTCCTGTGCTTGATGAGAATGGGTAAAATTTATCCATGAAGTACGCTGGTACCCACCTGTGTCTTATCCTGTATAACTTGCTTAGGTGTTCTTCTCCCCCAGCATTGTAATCGTTTATCACTTTATTCCATCCCATTTCGAACTCAGCTGGTGTGAATGCGTTCTTTGCAACGTACATTAGCATTTCTGACATCCCTGGATTTTTTGCAAAGAAGGTGCTCTCTTTCTGACTCATCTTGGTCACAATATGGAAGTAGCAGTTCCTGTGGGTTGTAGACTTTAGAACTGTTTGTATTGCTTTCTTCATTGCTTTATCCTGGTCTGTTATTATTGTCTTTGGTTCTTTTCCACCCATGGCCTGAACAAATGTTTCCAGCAGCCATATGAATGTATCTATTTTTTGATCCTTGAGCAGACCAACGGCAAACAGTACTGTGGCTCCGTGATTGTTCACCCCAACTATAGGAACAAACGGTAGGCCATACTTATTTGTGCTGAAAGTTGTGTCGAAAGATATGTAGTCACCGAACAGCTTGTAGTTCATTACGCACATTGCGTCCATCCAAAACAGGCTGTGAACTCTTTTTTCACTGTCTATCTCCATGGCATGATAGAAGCCGTGCATCGTTTTCTCGTAGTGTCTTGAAGCGTTCCGTGCACTTCGAATGTCATGGTCCTTTTCAATTTGTTGTTGTTGACTCTTTATGTTGCTTAGATCGACAGACATCGAAGGGTATTCTACGGAATTTCCTCTCGATCGACCGGAAGATTAACATCATCTTCCTTGGTGGCGTACGTCCCATCCGTAGTAGATGAATTAATCTCCGTCGAGATCAGTCATCCTTTTGTGACAGTGTGCAAACCTAATGAGATAGTCTGTTGGTTCCAGTGGATGGTTGTGTTCTAAGTGAACCTTCTTGATGTACCAGTATCCATCAAATTTTCTTACAATTATGTGTGCTTTACAGCCAGTCTTCAGTAGTATGTTTGTTCTCCTCTGCGACGATGTTTTGGCATCTGTGTTTGTGCATCCTTCCTTGTTACATGTGAATGTTTGCATGTAAATTTCTCCGTTTTTTCCTGATCTCTTGTCGCTGAACTTCTTCACCGCAAATCCTTCCTTTCTTGCATACAGAGCGTATCCGTAGAATGC
The DNA here is from genome assembly GCF_022539505.1 of Lolium rigidum. Taxonomy (NCBI): domain Eukaryota; kingdom Viridiplantae; phylum Streptophyta; class Magnoliopsida; order Poales; family Poaceae; genus Lolium; species Lolium rigidum. The sequence continues at coordinate 310,646,490 of NC_061510.1, read as the reverse complement.
ATCGTCTCTTGTTTTGAAGCGGGCACCTTCCTTTGGTATAGCTACACCGATAATCTCTTCAACTCGCCGGGTAGTCATCTCGTGTTGAACATCTTGTCCATTTCCTCTTCCATCTTTGTTGGAGGATCTGGATTTATTTCTGGATCATCATCCTTCGCTTCTTCTTTTGTTTCTTGTTTAGTAGCTTGTTCCTCTCGTGGACGAGTTTGATTGTCCCGTGCTGTGTTTCTCGCGATGATGAATAAGCTTCCTTTTGACTTGTTTCCTTTGAGGCACTTGTTTTTTCATCGGTACTTCCCATTCCTCTCGGTTTCCTGAATTCATAACATTTACATTGTGCATCAGTTTTGTAAGATGGTGTTTCGTAGGTCTATATATTTTAGTGTTTATTTTCCACATATAACACAGCGTGGACTCGTTTTAAAAATCAAAATTACGTACTCGGTGATCGATGTTTTTATTTCCCGATGTTTCTGTACATGTGTATGCTTCATATGTTTCCTGTAAATTAAAGGTATACAGTTAATTTTTTTAATGCATTGGTTTAAATGAACTTGATAATTTTAGTGCATACATGTAGTTACTACCTTTGTATTGCTTGTTGTGCTATCACTGGAGTTGGTGTTGGCTGTAGCAAACTTCATTTCCTGAAAATAAGTAAATCAAGTAAACTTTATGTTAGATTCCTGGTTTACTGATGTTTCTCCATAGTGCATAATCATTGTACCTTGCTAATTTTTGCTGGTATTGGTTGCTTTTGTGTTTTCCAGTCATTCTGTTTGTCTGGTATACCATATTTGCTGCTTGGGCCTGCATGTTGTTTCATTCCTGCCTGGTTGCTGTAAACCTCCCGCAAATTAGATATAAATTTAATTTTGTCGGGCTATTTTTTAATCACAGCTTCGTTCTCGTCATTGCGAGAAGTGTTGATCAACCGTAATCTACATGCCTTTTTGATGTCTTCTTTGTTTTGTTGAGATTGTTGTCGGGAGGTCTCGTGCTTGTCTACTAGCTTGATCTGTGTGTTGTTGTTGTCGTTGTTGTCGTCAGACATATCATCGTCCTCGATTTTGTTTGAATAAACCCTGAGAAATGGATAAATAATTATCAGGATTTATCCTAAAAATGTTTTGACTTTGTACTTTACTTCTATAACCTTTGTTACTTACCTCGTAACTTGATGAGCTTCTTTGCATGTATTTTCCCGCCGGTGTAGCCGAGCTGTTCGCGCTGCTTGTTGCTGACACATAATTATGCTTTCCTGTTTGTTCGTGATGTTTTTGTCTCACATTGTTGCCATCAGCATCCTGTAAGAAAATTGACAGTCAGTAATATTACTATCACAGAAAATAATTAATTTTAATTTTATTTGTTAAATTGATTCAATAAAATGTAGTAATGAATTTTCAGTGCCATATGTATTAATTAATTTTACCAACCTTCATTGTGAAGTTTTGCGATTGATATGATTTGACGTTGCTTGCATGCAGGGAAGGATACTCTCTTGAACAAGCGTATGAGGGAGCATACTGATTGATATTCTCAGAGGTTAGCAATTTTTTTTCCTTCATCCCTCTATCCAATTCCATTGTTGAGCTGTTGCTGGAAGCTTCTTCCTTCTTTACTTCAATTACGCTGTGTTTGGATGCATAGAATTTGAGTGTGGAATTGGAATTTAGAGCCAATTGGCCCAATTCGGCTGTTTGGGTTGGCTTAGAATTGAGGCATGGAAACTAGAGGCAAATTCCGAGCCATCACAGCCCGCATACCTTTTCACTTGCCTCGTTTCCGAGCTCTCGACCTCGGAAAGGCGTGGAAACGCCAGAGACCAAACGTCTGACCCGACCGTCGCTCTCCTCCTTCCCCACAGCTGCTCCCGACCCGGTGACCCGACCGGCGACCGGCGACCGGCGGCGCCACGCAGTTCAGCCCTCCTCCTCGTCTCCCATGCCGCCGGCGCCGCGGGCCCTGCAACAGCCGCCGCCGCCTACAGCCGCCGCCGCGGACCCTACAGCCGCCGCCACGGGCCCTGCAGCCGCCGCGGGACCTGCAACCACCGCCGTCGGCTCTGCAACAGCCGCCGCCGCGGGTCCTGCAGCCGCCGCGAGACCTGCAACTGCCGCCGCCGGCCCTGCAACTGGTGGAGATCCGGCCTACTCCCTCCCGTCCCGATGCTCCGCCTGGTGGCCGCCGCCGCCTGGAAGCTGCACCTTCAGATTCCGGCCACCGCCGTCGCCTGGAGGGGATTCCGGCCCGACTCGAGCGGACGCCCTTGGCACTGGCAGCTTCGTCCTACCGGCATGCGTACAAAATTCATCAAATTCCATAGTTTGTTCATCCAAACAAGATTTAGAATTGGTTACAAAATTTGATTCCAACAATAATTTCCGAACACATCCAAACAATAGAATTGAATTAGAAGCCAATTCATTTCCATCTCAGATTTGGAATTTTAGTCCAATTCAATTCCACACTCAAATTCTATGCATCCAAACACAGCGTTAGAGATCGTTTAAGGTGAGCACACTGCACTATGTACTGTGACTCAGCTTGTTTAAGTTTATTTTGTTGCATTTTCTCCTTTTTATTCTTCCATGCGTGTATTCTTGCCTGAAAAAAAAATGATTATTAATTTTTGTGTACATGCATGTCAAAAAAAACAATAATAGTTTATTTTGTGTACATTTTAAATGCAGATATATGATCACATTACAAAATAAATCACAATAAGGTCATATTATAGGCACAGTACTAGTACTTGTTAACATGGTGAATTGGTACTTCCCTGTACGACAAAGGTTAGCACTATAGCATAACGGGGAGTTGCTTGTAAGTAGATTGGATTTTGATAAGTTTTACCATTTTTGCAACTTTTGCCATCTGTTCAGCAGTTAGTGGTATCTTTACTCCAGGTGGCAGCTTGTTCAACCACATTATTTGTTGTTCTTCATCCTTGTTATGTGGTGCCCATGTTTCATCCATCTTCTCTGATGATTCTTTCTTTTTTCCTTCCAGCCCTGCAGGAGTATGAAATGTTGAAGTTCAAGACTATGAAGAGCAAGCGTGTAAGGTTGAGAAGTTTGAGTGCTACTTTTGACAAGTATTCAGAAGCAAATGTGCAAGTTTGAATTTACGACTAGTTTTGATGAGTATCCAGTGTTTGAACTTGTTTAGTGCGTGTTTGAGTGGTTAGTCTGTGCCTGTTTGTATTCCGTAATCAACGAGAAAGAAACCTGGTGAATTTACCTATGAGGTTGTTCCGATCAGATGTATTTTGCACTTTGCCTAATCCTGCAGATCTGCGAGATCAGCTTCTCTCATCCCTTATTTGTTCCCTTGTGTTGATATTTTCTGTCCTGCACGTCCGAATTTTGAATCGTTGGAAAAAAAATATTGATGAAAAATTGCGATTCACTGAAGTACATGTTAGTTGTGGATGGGGTTCCAGCTGTCGAGCGAGAAAAAACGGGGTACGGAATAGTACGTTTCAAATCTACGAACGTGGAATTTAGATGTTTACCTTGAGTTCGTGATCGTTCGTCTTCCTTCGTCTTCGTTGGTGGCTTCGTCGTTCCCCTCGTCTGGATCTGGATTTGAATTTTGAATCTGTTGGAGAGAGAGGAGGAGATGGAAAGCGTGATCCTGTTGTCCACCAAAAGTGGAGGAGATATCTACCTTCGAGATATTTCTTCTCCTGCATTTGTGGGCCAGCATATTTCATTAAATGGGAGTTGGTGTTTCAGTATGACATGTGGGTCCTCCTTTTTCTGATCATTCCTTTTCTTCGTGGATGACATGTGGGACTGTGGATGGGAGGATTTATTCTACTTCACTTTCCCATTTTTTCTTCTGTGATGTCCCCGTAATTTTTGCCGTCATTCATTGATCCCGTGAGCCATCTTCTTCCTCCCTCTTGCCCTCTTCGTACGCTTGCGCCCCCCATCTCAGATCTGTTTTTGAAACCTCTCGTCTGGAATGCTTCCTAACCCTATTTATCGTTTGATTTCTTTCTTCGATTGTTGAATGTAGGCGGCGGGTTCTCAATAAAGAGCCCCGTGGATTTTTCGGCTGGTTTTGTGAGTTCTCGTTGTTTTCTCGTAGCCTCGCGTTGTTCAATGGATGATGAAGCTGCTGTACCTCGTGATGGTGAAGATGAGGTCACCCCTCAATTATCTGATACGCAGTCTTTTTCCGTTGATGGTACTGAGTTGGTGACTCAGGAATTCATGGTGCGTGACCAGCTTGAGCAGGATAGGATGAGAATGGAGAAGAAAGTATCTGCTACTAATGAAAAAATTGAACAGCACAGATTGAGAAAATCTTGGTTAGTTTATATTGTTTGTTATTCCTAAATATGTTTGTTCATGCTTCTGGTTTATTTTCATGTCTTGATCATGTGTTTATGTGTTTTTCGTTTTCCAGCTTCGGATCTATCCCTAATGGTTCATCGAATTTAGTACAAAACTTAGCCTTCCAAAGTTCATTTCCGTTTGCAAGTCCCTTAGCCCCAAACAAAGGGGTTATGTTGCTGATATAGGTCAAGGATCTCTCCTTGATATTCGTCTTGAAGAGATACCAAGGGCTTTTGTTGCTTGGATTGTCAGCAACTATGTTGCTTCAAAGAGGATGTTTGTCTTCAAAAATGGCTTTGACTTCTCTTTCAATGCACTGTGTGTCCATAAGGTTTTAGGCACACCAATTGGAGGACGGCGCATTCCTATCAAGTGCAGTGAGCAATTCAGGGATGTTGTTAGGAATCGGTCATGCTGTGAAGGCAGTACCCCAACTATAAATGAGCTAATGAATATGTCTGTCTTCGACTTGGAAGAGGAAGATTTTAAGATATATTGGATGATGTTCTCAGTACTGCATTTCTATGTCCAACGACGTATGAGTGCGTCAGTCCTGACTACCTTTCAGCACTTGAGGGTCCTTCTGAGGAAATCCGCACGTATGATTGGTCTTCAGCAGTGTTTCAGAAACTTTCAGCTTCCATGAAAACGTTCGTTGATTGTGGTCTACAGGGTGCTCTCTGTGGTTGCTTGGTAGTTCCTCTGGTTAGTAACTCCTTTAGTTTCTCATCAGTCTCTGTTGTCATGTTATTGATTAATTCTATCTGAGTGCCTGATTTTTTTTTTTGCTTTGTTGTTCTTTGTAGATGACTTACTTAGAATATCTTGATATAAAAGTCAAAGAGCTTGCTAGTGTTGTTCCAAGAATTAGCGTATGGGATTCAGTGACAGTTAGTGAATTTGAAAAACTTGACTTGGTTTCTGCGGAGGATGGAACCTATGGCGAAATACCGGTTAGTGTATTTCATTATCTGATGATGAGCAATACATGTTTTAAAATTTTATGTTTATGTGTTGTCCCTAAACTGTGTTTTTTTATTTTTCATTGTGTGTGTTATAATTAGCTGAAGGATGTGAGACGTACTCCGTTTCATCGAGTGGGTCTTCCACTTTCCGTATTGGAGATCCGCATCCCGGTCTCGAGACGTTTCTTTGCTCCTTTGTGAAGCCTGCGATGCGTCCATTGGTACGTTTATTGTGATGTTCTGTTTTAATTGACATCTGTAGTGTAATGTTTTATAGTTCGAAGCAGTTGTCTGCAATTACTATTTTTTTGTTTTTTTTTTTTTTGATTTTGCAACAGGCTATTGATGACCTGAAAGAAATTCAGCAGGGCTTGTACTTTGAGATATTTTCTGCAATTCAGCCAATCATCAACAATAAGATTGCCAATGTTTTGCAGCTTGCGAGCCACTATAATGAACGAAGATTTTGCGCATCTGAAGATAAACACGGTGGTTCTTGTTCAAGGCCATGGTTCAGTAATATGGCGAATTGTCTGGGTATACTCAATGATTTTGATCATATATACCGCTCGAATGGAACGGGAGATAGCCCATCTGTCGTTAGAACTCAATCAAATCAAGAAGTCTCCGTATTGAATGACCAAGCATACAGCTTGCCAGAAAGCCAGAACAGGAATAAGGGTATTGCTACTACTGCTGAGATGTGCGATGACATGTGGCGTGAGCAAATCATGCCGATTAGTCAGAATGTTTATAAACAGATTAGGTTGCTTCAACAGCTCATTCCTATTAATTGCAAATACACTCCAAATGCATTGTATAAGGAGTATCTCGTTGAATCTCGAAGCGTATCTTGATCGCGTCGTGGAGGATCTTCCATCAATACTCCCATCCGAAGGAGCGTTGGATTTGCTTGTGCGTAAGGGAGTTGTTTGCAACTCGTTGTGGACTTTTGAATAGTCCTCTTGCTTCCGAAACTTGCAACTCGCTCGGTTGCCTTAGATATCGGTAAGAGCGCAGCTTGGTGAGAGGTTAAACATGCCCTCTCGTTACCCCCCGAAGGTGCATGACAATGTTAGACAAGTTGATGCATCTGTAGGAAATGAAGCTGTCCTTGGTAAGATCGAGGTTGGTTTTCCTGAGTCCACTAGCAAAGGGAGCGGCTCAGCTGCGTGTTCTTCGGGTGCTACTACGAAAACCTGCAAGGCCGACTCTCTGGCTTGTGTTAACGCTGATAGAGTAGATTGCAAAGATGGCTCATCCGGTAATTCTAACGATCCAACAGTTGAAGTTAAACAAATTGGCAAGAAACTGGAAGTCGAAACTCAATCTTATTGCACTACAGGTGCAGAACTTCCAATTAATCCCACTGCTTTTGCTGATGAGCATGCTAAGGTTTCCACTTCTAATAATCCAGCTACTGGTCTTGAAGATTCTCTTCTACTCCCGTCTTCGAAGAGAAATTCATCTGAGTCTCTCGGTTTCCAGCATGACTCGTCTGCGAAGAAACAAAAGATGTCTGTACTGGAGGAGGGTAGCTCAAAGATGGCAAGTGGAGCAGACCAAACTAGTTATATTGTTCCATGTGACCCGTTGGATGAACCTTCTGCTTGGGGAGAAATAGAAAGGATTGAGAGGACGAAAACGCTTGCAATGAAGAAATTTTCATATTCATCACCCTCAGATGTCTTGTTGGCTGAACATTTGGTGCCTGTTGGAAGTGTTTGTATGCCATCTAGTACTCAACACCGAGTATCTAGACGGAGTCCCCGGCATGTCGCAGCCATCCCAACCAGGATTGTCATCCGGTTATCGTGGCATTCTCCGTGATCGAAATGGAAGAACATTCCATGGAGGGCGAAGGACTCGTTAATTTCGCAGCACCCTCCGCCTCCCAAGCTATTATTTCTAACATTGATGGTTTGCACCTGTCAAATCATTCATCTTTGCAAGCGATAAACACACCCGGAAGGACAATATCTCGTGCTCTGGTTTTAACACCGGGTTTGCTTGGTTATAGACATGAGAGATCTATTGCTTATGAAGGGTCTTCTCTTCGAGCTCTTACAACATCGGTCATAACAGCTCTTACAACACGCTTGGGCAGCAAAATTTTCGAGCTCTCAAAGTGCAGGAGGTATAATAGTAGCCAACATGACGATGAAGATGTGGGTGGGAACGCTGGTTATGTGGTTACTCCCTTTCCGGAATTCATGATTCGATCCCCACGTATTTGTGCTACGCCGCAGTATCACCAGAGGAATTATGGTGAACAGCAGGTACGATTTAACACGAGTCTGTCACAAGGCACATATAATAGAGGATCAACAGCAGGGGTTTCACAAAGTCAACCTTTGCATCATGGAAATCATCGCCCCTTCCTCTCAATTAGAGATTCGACGCAGGCTGAGATTGATATGATGGAGTGGGTGCGAAAGTATTTACCAAACGCAATTTGGAAGAAGGTATCCTACTATTTCATGCCACTGGTTTTCCATTTTATTTAATCATTTTAAATAATCTTTTTGCTGTGTTGTGATTTTGTTTCGTTGTGCAGCCCAAGAATTGTTGAGACAAGGGGAAGATGGGCCACTCACAGAAATTTTGGGTTGTCAATGCAACCTGGGTGGTTATGTTCATGACTACGTTATGAATGTATTTGCTGCCACTGTAATGGAAGAGCAGTATGACAACAGTGTCTTCCTTAATCAACAGCGTCCCCAGTGCCTAAAGTACATAATGTACAGTGAGAGTGTAGTAAGTTTTTACTATTTCTTTTTTGTTTATTAAATATGGATATTTTTCTCCTTTTTTTATGGATAATTGTTTGGCAGAATGGTAAAATGAGTTTTTTTTTTCTCTCTACTTTGCTAGAGGGCATTCAGGGAATTGGGTGCTGATCCGAACGCACTGAAGAATTACATTATGGAGCCTAATTTACCCTGTAGGATATATCACTTTGATGTTGTGAGTATTTTGTTTTGTATGATATTTGTATCTTGAATATATATATTGTCTAGTATGCCAGAAGTTTTCCTTTTATGTTTTATAATTGAATTTGGTTTCAACTGCTATTTCAATTCTTGTGCAACTATTTGATTTTTTGTATTTTAAAAATTACATTTGTCCTTTTAATTTTATTTTTTAGCTATTTTTAAAAATTTGGTTGTTTTTCAGGTAATTCTTCCTGTTAGAGATAATCACTTTTGGATTGTGGTTGTCGCTAATTTCGCCCGATCGCGGTTTGAGACATATTGTCCTTATTATGATGCTACCGTAGCGGAAAATATTGCAATGATCTGTTATTGATAACTTCAAGAAGGCTTATACAAGAGCATATTACTCCGAGCGTTATGATATTTATAACTTTCGGTGTGATGCCTGCCTAAATCGTTTCGACAACATCAATGAGTAAGTAAAATTTTAAGAGATTGTATTTATCAGATGTGTTTCTATGTGTCTTTGTTTTGTTCTGTGGTAATTCATATAGTTTTATTTTCTTGTTCTTACTCAAACTTGTTTTTAGGAACGACTGGACCTCAAGCTATGAAAGTAATTCTTCAACATTGCGGTGGTTTCCAAGCATAAGATAAGAGAAGTAAGTCTTTGTCTATGTTTTTCTTGGCATATGTAATTGTTGGTCTGCATATAATTTTCATTTGTTAATTGCAGAATGATGTTATCAAGTCGCGTGAGCAGACTGGTGTTCTATATGCTAAGTTTCCAAGGTAATGCAAAGAAAATGCTGCGGTCGTTGATATAATGAGAAAGCATGCAAGACGGTGAATGTTGCTCGATAAGGATATACAAACCCGTTCGGAAAGAAACATGTTTCTCTGTTTGTATTCCGACAGATATCGTTGATTCTCCGTTATGGTTCTATTTATATTTTAGTTTGTGCTTTAACTATTTGTGACTTGAACCCAAGAATCTCCTGTTTTGTACTCGTCACCTTGTGTTGAACATCCGAGGTTTCGCTTTTCCGGCATATATTTGTCTCGTACTTGTACTCTTATGTCTTACCTACTTGATATTTGCTTCCTGATGTACTTACGCCTTTATTGTGACTGTGAGACACTTACTATTCCTTGCTATGTTTCCCTCAAGTTATGTAAATGTTATTGTGTCTGTTGCTGTAGTTTATATTTTAGCTTATATTTTAGCTGTATTTGTACTCTTGTATATTATGTACCTAGGACTTTCGTGTTGTTGTACTTAGACCTGTACCTTCATGCACCCATCACCGCTGTACTCGTAGACACCTCACACACCGTACCTTCCATCGGAACCCACAATTTGCGTACAAATATAAAGAAACGAGTTATGTTTTGCTCTTGCTGCCTAAAGCTGTACTCGTGCACCCTTCACCGCTGTACTCCACCCCGCTGGCACATGTCCATTCCCAGCAGAATCATAAAACATGCGGAAAACATAGGGAAACACTCCTGTGCTCCTCTTGCTAATGAAGCTGTACTTGTGGACCCTTCACCTCTGTACTTGACACACCTTACACCTGTACTTTCTTGAATAACCCAAAATTTGCAGACAAAATTAGTGAAACAGTCATGTATTCCTCTTGCTGGCTAACCTGTACTCGTGCGCCTTCAACCGCTGTACTCGACCTTGCTGGCACATGTCCATTCGCAAAATAACAAAAAACATGCAGAAAACATAGGGAAACAATACTGTACCCCTCTTCCTAGCGAAGCTGTACTCGTGCACCGATCACTGCTGTACTCGACACACCTTGCATCTGTACCTTCGTGCAGAACCCAAAATTTGCAGACAAAATTAGTGAAATAGTTATGTATTCCTCTTGCTACCTAAGATTGTACTCGTGGCGCTTC